>NC_057390.1:91579075-91679075 GCF_019320065.1 Cervus canadensis | reverse complement strand
TATTATTTGGCCAGAGTCAGAAGGTTAGGAACCAAGAAGTCAGTAAGTTCCCAAGGATATCCTCACTGTCACATCACTGCTCTAACAAGTGGTAAGCAGGAGGAAACTCAGACAAGTCAAACACCCACACCCAGTACACAGTTAAAAGAATTTCCTTCATTTTTTTCCTCTACTGATTCCAACAAAGAAATATGACGAGAAAAACTGGAGGGTTCTCACTTATTTGAATAACAAGTGAAAATCTAAAAATATCTTCACTGTATGTTATTACCAACTGTATCACTGGGTTTTATAGTGACAGCCCTGTGCTATAATTTCTGAGAAAACCTCTACATAAAGCTTCATAAACCCAACCATTCCTGTAATGTATCGCCTTATCTAGCACACAATCATTTCAAACACAACTTTTCATGTTAGTATAATTTGTTCAAAAATGGTAATAAATACATCCATGAAGCCAAAGGAATCACTGCACAATCTATTGTAACTTGTTCTTACCAGTACTGACAGTTAATCCTCGACCCAAAATCCAATGTAGAATATGCCAGTATTACTTGGTTTAATTAAAGATATTCATTATACACATACCTTTTAATGGACCAACACTCCCAATCAACATTATAAATAATCTGGGCCAACTGCAGAGTAATGTCTGTGAACAATTATCACAAAACTAAAACATGGATGGCTGTCAGTCGGTGGCAGAATTCTTGCTTTCATAATAAATATAAAATCAATTTCCTGTTCTAGTCCCTATTCCAAGTTGAAAATGATATATCTGACTATGAATTCCAACTACCTTCATCCTTAGGTTGTTTTTTTTTTTTTTTTAAAGAAAAAAGGAGAAAGAAAGAAACTTATGAGACCATCTAAGTCAATTCTTCCTCATTTGAGGGCACTTGGATAGTAAAGGTTTCTACATATTATACACATATGAACTTGCCATTTCACACATGTATCTTTTTTTAATGCTGTGATTTTTCCCCCCTGTTAATGCCACTCAAGTGGCATTTCAAAAGCTCCTCCCATTTCACTATAAATTCCTATTTACAAAAGCTTTGTACATCTGAAAGCCAGTAGAAACCTTTTGTTCAAAAAACAATAATATGCAATTTCAGAAGCTTTTTGTTCCCATTTCAATCAAAACTAACTTCATATGTTTTAAATGAAATTCTGCAAGTAATCAGAGACTAATGAGGATTCATTGATTTAACTAGTTCAGGGAGTCTGAGAAGGGAATGAGAATTTAAAGTAACAAAGTTTTTCATTTAGAAGAGCAGGTACACTAAGTCCTCTTCACTGAGAAATGCAATCAGGACTCTTGTCTCAGGAGAGACTCTCATGCCCCTGTCTGTGTGCACATTCCTGACTCCCATTAACATTAACAAGCGCCACACATGCACACGAAAAGAAGCCAGCCTTAGTAGCATGTATGCATGGCAGCTGTGGTGACTAAATAATCCATATGGCTCTGAAGAGAAGTTATGCTTTGTTGGGTCTAGAGTCACAGCTACAGTGGTGGAATTCAGACACTCAAGCAAACCTCAATCTGAATGCTTGATTCAAATGCCATCCTGTCCAACCACACCTCAGACTGCAGTTAAGCCTGGGTTTGGAAATTCTATCCTCAGCATGGTTTATACAGGTAGAAGTTCCATGTTTGAGGAAACCTTAAATTTTTCACAGGCCCAAAGTTCTGTCCTCCTCCCAATTCATCATTCCTATTCTTGCATTCACTCATGCATTTCCCTACAAAATGTAGGAAATCACATAATAGTTTTATAGACGGAAAATCAAAGGCCTGGCTTAAATCGCAAAAGCCAAAGCAGAATAAAGTATGAAACACCATCTTCAACATGAAAATCAAATAATATGGTAATCTTAAAACAACAGACACATGCTGAAATGTAAATTTCACAGGTTGTGTAAAGGGCAGAATTTAACCACTAATTCTAATGCCTCCCAGCAACTAGAATTAGGTATTTAAGTGAGAGTCTTAATGCTCATTTAATATAGTCTCCTCAAGCCCAATTCAACAACTTCTTCATTCTTCCCTATGAAGAAAATATTCTTGTGAAGTTCAGTTTAGTGAAGACACTGGTGAAGACACACAAGCACACACACAAGTTTATACTTCTGAAACGAAGTGATAACAGTTCACTAGCCATATTCTGAAACTGGGCTTTAGGAAAAAAGACTAGATGATGAAAATTCTTAGTATACTTCCATATATAGGGAACATGATGAAAACTTCATATTATCTCCAATTAAATCAATTAATATTCAGAAAAGTTCTGTCACATTACATTTAAAGAACCATAGGGGGAGGAATCTACCAATGTTCTAGAAGCTTCTCTAGACCTTTCAATCAATTTTATTTATATGCAAAACCAAGAGAAACTTAAAAAAAAAAAAAAAAAAAACAAAGCTCCTCCTGATGCTAAAGCTCTCAATTTACTGACAGGCAAATGGCTTCATGCTGCCACTTAATCTCATTTCTTGCATAATGCCCTCTAATTAGCATATCAAAGTGAATTAATACTTCTAGGGCATTAGCAATGGGGAAATCTGCTCCAGGCTCACAATAGCAGTTAAGAGAGAGCCAAGAAATCCTCAAAAACACCACAAACCACTTTGCATTGCAAAACTGTTCAATTTATTTATCCTCTCTCTCTAAACACTTTTACCGCACACTGTTTTACTACTGTTCACCAAACAAAATGATAATTGCCAAAGTTACCAGCATCTGTAATGCTGTTTAGAATCTTAATTTAGATTATGTTGCAGATAATTTCTATATGCAACCATTTGTTCTATTATAAATGTTAATATAGACAGTGGAAATGTTGACATTCTCAATTAGTTAATTTGAATTTGAAATAAAATTTTATGGGATTTTAAAATTTATGAATTTTTTAATGTAAAAAGCCACCTGCTGGACTCTGATGCCTAAGAAATATGCTTTGAAAACTTATGTATCACATAAAACAAAACAAACAAACAAAAAAATCATTTTGCCATAACATATGTTGAGTCTCCCAACTAATGGTTTAAACATTGTGAGGAATCATCAACATTAAAAGGATTACATTGTATACCAAGTTCTCATTAATATGATCACACAAAAAGGGTTATTGTTCAAAACAGCTTAACATTTGTAAAGCACTTAACTTGAAGAAAACAACTTCAAGTTGCAACTTTTAACAATTATTTTTATCCATAATTACTTTTAACTGTTCTCAGTCCTAATGAGTTACTATCATGTTAGTCAAAAGTAAAAAAAATGCCAAGCCAGTTCAACTTAACACATTCTATCACACCAATATTTTCACTAGACATACACTCAGATTTAGTACCAAAGCAAACTACCGTTAACCATCAAAAACTACAAACATCTTATATTTATTGTATGTGTGTGTGTTTATGGAATACCTCTATTTTCAAAATAACAAAAAAGAAGAGATTCTGGTTACTATTCTGCCTACAAAGGGGGTAATTAGAATCAAGAGTTGAAGATTAATGAAATTTATTTTCAAATATGTTCTGTGTCTAAAGGCATAAAAAGATGGTTTATTTTTTTTAGTGGCTCATTCAAGCATTTCCTACTAATTTATTTGCTAAATGTAACACTATCATGGAGCTCTGATAGCAATTTGTGTGTTAGATTAACTTCTACAACTTTGTAAAAAATCTTTTTAGCTAGATCTAAAAAAATTTTGACCAATTCACACTACAGAGTGATATAAATTATTTACTCTCTTCATATGTAAAGACTCAAATGGCCTACTGAAGTAGAGCAAATGTTTGAAAAGGTCAACATGGGAGGGAGTGTACAAGCATTGTTAGTCTGTTACTACCTAAATCATGCTGATCCCACTGATAAATGGCTAAAACACAAGCCTGCTGAGAAAACTAATAAAACATAATTCTCATAATGTCAATACTGAAAAAATAAATGCCTAAAATTGTTCATATGTACATAAATGGGGGAAAATATTATAAAAATCCTTATTTAGCATGATGTATTCGGTACTGATCTGTTACGTATTCTGAAATATCTCAGTGGTATGAGTACAAAATAAAACGATGAATGATTTAGGGTGTGGTTCATGAATTTCGGTTTTCATTCTTCATAGCCGTACTTCATATAACTTCATTCTATACAATGATATCACAAACTATCAAAACACACATAATCCAAATAAGACATTAAATGTCTTGGAAGTAGCCATTTACAAAAGTTATAAACAGAAATCTAAAAGTACAAGCAAAATTAGTTAAAAGGAAAAGGATCCTAACATGAAAGATATACCCAGAAAAATTTTATGAAAGTCAAAGAACCAATGTGCTCTTTGAGGCAAGGCGAGGCTTCCTTTGCCACTGTATTAATATACTTCTGATTTGGATTAAAATTATGTAAATTAGCATAATAACATAATAAAGTCCCAAATAAAAACCAAAACTACATGGATCTATAATAAAATGAGGTCCACTAAAACTGAGGCATGAAAAGAATTACTTGCACAGATCAAGTTAGTATTGACAAGTGGGTTCAATATTCTTTTACTGGGAAGAAGAAAAAAGGGTTGGAAGACAGGTCCATACTTTTAAGATAATACCTGCTTGATACTTTAGATCATGAAGTTCCAAACCAGTAGAGAAGTAAGATTTTTTTTTCTATGTTTTCTATGAATGTATTACATGTATTATCTTCTAAGGATGACAGAAGAGTAAAGAAAGTTAGAAAAACATCACTCTTTTACATCCTTCCTCAAAACTTCTTTAAAAAGCTCCAGTAAGTTAAGCAAATCTATAAAAATAAAAAATATTCTTAAATTGAGCAAGGAAAAATTTGCAATAAAGCAACAAAATTTATGACATTTCCAGGGTACACTGACTTTGTAATTTTTCCTGTTTAATCATTTAATATTTCCAATGTAAGTAAGCCATAATGTCTAAAACTGATAAAAAAATTTAAAACATTAAAAGTCCTTTAAAATTTGCTTCAAAATAATTGTGAAAGGGTGGGAGTTACAGAGAACACAAGATTGGCCAAGTGTTGCTAACTGCTGAAGGTAGGCAATGAGTTCATGGGGATTCAAGTTTCTCTTTATGTATATTTTTACATTTGAAGTTCTCCATAATAAAAAGTTTTTTAAAACTAGAAAATAGTTCACAAAAACAGAGAAATGAATCATGTATCAAACAGAGCATTTGTTTTTAAAACTCTGAAACAATGATAACTATATTGGAAGCACTGCAAGAGCAACTTAAAAGAATACACAATATGTATTATATATAATAACATTTAGACTCACATACAACAATTTTCACCTTTCTTGTTAAAATTTCACTTGGTGGATTATTTGGATTTTATACACTAGGAATTGAAGAATTACCTGGCACTGTAAAAAGAAAAATGAACACATTTTTTATACTGAAGCATTAAAAAAAGAAAGAAAACAGATCAGAAAAAGAAGATGCCATGGAGTCTCTAAACCCTTAGGGTCAGAAATAGAGGTGCTGACTGAGAGTACTGCCTTATCTCTCTGAAAGCTAGTCCCACTTACAGCAGTAAAAATAAAAGGTTTAATCATATATATCATATTCTAAATGCATATAAAAACTCACAAGCTACCTTCCTGATCAAGTTTTGATAAGTAAAATCCTTATGACTCTTCCTAGGGAGGGTTCCTTTAAAAGCAAAGCATTTTTAATAGTAATTTTCTTCTTCTCTTTAAACATAAAAAATACTTCAACCAGCCCAACCAGGCAAGCAGGCCTTTCTCTTCCCCTGCGGACACCTCCTGCAGTAGAGAAGTTCATTAAGTTTTATGATCTTCCCAAGTCAGTCCTGCTTATAAGCCTCACAAAGGCCACAAATCTGGCAAACCATCATGTATGCCATTAGACATTACTAGTAAATGAACGCTATTTAGGGTTTGTGGTGGCAATAAATCAGAGTTTGGTTGGCAGCTATCAACATGGAGTATTTTAACCTATCGTTTAGAAAGGAAAAGGTTATGCTGATTTTTTTTCCTAATACACAACATTTTTTAACAATATGACTCCGATTATATACTAGAGTGTTGAATTTTTATTTTAAAATATTTTTAAATACATTTTTTTTCCCTCAAAAAGAGCCATTTCCTTTTATTCAAACTCTCATAATTAAGGGCTTTGAAAAGAAGAGAGATTTATGAGAATGGAATCCTCTCACAAAGTGCTTCAACAATCAAGATTAAGGTGGCCAAAAAGATGTGAGGGAACGCCCCCAAAGAACTATGTAGATAAGGGGACCTCATAGTATCATGGATACTTAATAAGAGAGATGGTAAAATGTGGCTAAAAAAGAGAGAAATCTTAACAATTATCTCACTGGTCGCTTACTTAGTTTAAAATGGGCAAATATCTTGTTTTAAAGCCTGTAACTTTCAGTTGCTTTCAAAATGGGTAGCTATCATAATTCAACAGATATTTCTGTCCAAAAATAACTGAACGATAAATTTTATAAAAGAACACATTTTCAAGAAAAAGCAAGTATCTCATGGTATACTTTCCCTACCTCTGAACAAGAAAAAAAATATAATTGTGGTAGATCATCCATTTATCTGTCAGAAAGGAAAAATACCTTTTCATATTTGGTAGAAGGGAAAAAAGACGTTTTTCAAACTAAACCCCTCATGTGCATCAGAACTGGCAGTGTTCACTGCCTGATCAGAAACCTCAAAAGCTACTGGCAGATCTACAAATATATGCATTTTTTTTTTTTAATGATTTTGTCTTATTTTAAAAAAGCACAACCGAATGACATTATCCACTGAAATGACAGCTTTACCCCCCATCTCCCCACTAGTCAACCCCCTACCCCTCTATTTTGCAGAATAGAGTCATCACATAGTATTCCCAGTTTCTGTTACAAATGACTAGGTAAACTTTCTCTAGGTTATAGAGAATTAATCTTTGGATACTATGTTATTAGATTTAATAAAATGATTTTTTTAAAAAAGCATTACATGATATACATTATAATCTACAGTGCTTATTTTATAAGTGCATGATGTTTCCAAAGCATAACTGTGGGAACAGATGGGGGAGGGGGGGAGGCCTGGAATTTGCTGCCCCAATTTCTTTGCTTCGGTAACACTAATGTCTACACAGCTGTTTTATTTCAAATCAAGGAGCCTGAGTCCAGCGTCCCTGTCTCCTTCTAAGAGCAGTTTTGGAGAGTGAGGTAGAGCTCTGGGTAGTAGGGGAGAAAGGAGAGGAGAGAAAGAGCTTCACCCCCATCAATCATTCGGTACTTAAATCCCGTCCCTCTCGAGCTTAGAGAGGCTGGCAGGAAGATGCCTCAGCCCAGACAGCCGCCTTTACTCTTTGTCGGCCGTTGGCTTTTTACAAAAGAGATAACGTGCAAACTTGGATCCGCTGGCCAAAGCACAAAAAGAGAATCTAATTTACAAGTTATCTCTGAAAGCCTCAGAAACAATTTTCAAAACACAAAAATTTCTTTTGTCAGCTACCTCTTGCTTCTTAAACAGCAAGTGCCCTACCAAAGCTCTCTCTGCCAGTAATCCCAGACTCTGAAAAGACTTGTTTCTTTTTTCTAACTCACCTTTGACATGAGGTTGACTACACTTTCCTTTCAGAATGGTGTAACTAAGTCTTGTGCAAATAAGCAACTAGAGGACTTATGCTTCCTAATTGAATTCTGCCTGCTGCTAAATGTCTAAACAAGAAAAGCAGTTTGCTGTGTTTGGTTCTCAAACTAGCTAGACCAAAACTTAAAAAAAAAGGCAAAAAAAAAAAAAAAAAAGAATCATGATAAGGGGGTGAGAAGGAAGGTATATCAATCCCCTCTCCCTAGTAATATAATGCTGTATAAAGTTGAATCAATCTTAATATTCACAACATAGTCAATACCCCAGTGCTTAGCTGTCAGCAGAAACTGAAGTGGAGCCCTGATAGCAAGAAAACCCTTGGACATTAAGCAACATAATTTACTGAGAATTACGCACTTTTAGGCTTCTAAACTAAGAATCTCAAGATTTAATGCTTGATGTCTTGTTTTATAGTCAGATCAAAATTATCTAGCGTTTTAAATCACAATGCTTTCTAAAGGTAGCTAAAAACCAACACAGAGTAAAAGTTAGTCATTTTTAAATGCCTGTGGTTTTCAAAATTAAAATATATCTTAAAAACACTTGACATAAAGAAATCACACATACCATGTGAATGAAAAGCAGGAAAAGTAGTCTTTCAGGCTCTCAGTATTTGCTGTTAATTATGGTTTTAGCATATATTTTAATAGACAGCAATAACCCTTCATCTTTTATTGAGTACTTTTAGGATTAAAATAGAATTGCATGGTGGAAAATCTGTTTAAAAAAGGAGGACCACTCTCCTACCAACTAACAATTATATACAGTGCGCTATTATTTGTACATTCAGTTTAAACATAATCACTTTAACCTTTTAAATACCTTCACTTAAATATTTCTATACTTTGGACTTTAACTTTCCCTTCTATTCTTTGCCAACTTAAAAAATAGCAACTTTATAATACTGTATAACCAACAAACACACACAAATAAACAGTAAAGCTTGTTCAATGCATTTGTTTGCCATATACAGGGAAGATAATGCCTCAAACGAAATAAAAAATCTAAATTAAACCTCAAATTCCACTTGAGGCACTACCATCACCTCAAGACTAAAATATCTTCAATTTTTAAAAAGTCTAACAAGGAAACTAAATTGAGATGAATTGTCAGAAATTTGTGTAATATATACTCGTAGTTTTCATTTCAGCACTTCTGCAAAAGCTGTCTTCTCATATATTCCCTGCCCCGAATACTTCCAAAATTGTTCAACCTGCACCTGTGGACCTTTCTCTACTTAATAAAATATATTAAGTATGTTTACAATGTAATGACTTCAAGCATAAAATTTAATAAAGTAGTAATAGATATAATACATTGTAAAACACATCATTACCCTTCTAGCTTCTTAAAAGTAGTATTCCGAACTAAAATACTAATTCAAACATGCTCCTCGGGTCTGTGCAATTGCATCTATTCTTCTATCTGTGGAAATGAAGCTTAAGGCTAAGTAAAACAAAGTTCGGGATATGCTTCTCCGCAGGAGTCGGTCCCCCTGGCTCCTTTCAAAAACTGACATACAAACAAGGCGAAAGGAGCAAGAAAGGGTGGCTGGCGCTCCCGGCCCCCTCCCCGCCTGCAGCCAGAGGTGGCCGCCTGGGGACTGCGACCCTGCCCCGTCCACTCTACACTTCATTTTACACCAGGAGCGGAATTCAGAAATCGACTCCAGATTTATTGCAGTTTTTTCTCAAGATCAGGAGGTGGGAAGGAAAGAATGATCAAAGATGGCGGTGCCCAAAAGCAGCAGCTTTCAACTGGAGAGTCGAAGGAGTAGCTCGGACCCCACCTCGGGGGTCTCCAGGCCCACCGCGGGGCGCAGCGTCTTACCTGTTTTCTCTTTGATCTCACATAGGACACTGAAGAGCGCGGGTTTCATTCTGTGACAGTTCAGGGCATGTTTCCTAAAAAACAAATAGCAAAACACAAAGGTATTAGCATCACCTATGGAATAATATGGCGCCTTCCTTAAGTTAGATCCAAGATTTAATTCCGGCCCCCTATTTTGGAAGGGTCTTTTGAACCCCGTCAAATCAACAGAAAACTCAAGTTGACTAGTTAGCGACAACCGGCAAGCTCTGGCGGCTACAGCTCCAGCCCGAATGCAGCGCGACCCATCTGCTCGGCAGGCAGCTGCCTCGGCGACCGCGGGGCGCGAACCCGTGCGGGGAGTCGCGATCCGGGGGCAGACAGCGGCGACCCAGGGGAGAAGACAGCGTGGAGGGGCTCCCGCGTCCGCCCTCCGCCGGGGCAGCGGGCGCGGCGCGGGCGACCGGCCGACTGCGGCCAGCGGGCGGTGACAGCTCGGCAAAGTTTGCGAGGCGGCCCTCCCTTCCCGAGAACTTGGCCGCCCGCGCCCGGACCCGCCAGGGAACCGCCCAGCGCCCCGCAGCCGGGCTGGGGCGGCCGCCCGCACAGCGAGGTCGTCCAGCGACCGAGAGGAGCCGGGGTGCCGGGACTCCGGGCCGAGGAGAAAGTTGCACTTCCCTCAAGTGCGGCCCGTGGCCCGCTCGCTGCGGCTTGCAGCCGGGTCCGGGCGGGAGGTTTGAATCCGTGCGAGGGGGCCGGGCTGCCAGAGGGCCGGACGCGGGGAGGTGGGGTGAGCGAAACCCACGAAATCCACGCGGCACCAAGTCCGTCCCGCGCCCCGAGAGCAACTTTGCCGACTCCCGCCCGCGTCGAGGGGCGCAGGGCAAGTCCCCCAGAGGCCGGGGCCGGCGGCCTCTTTTCGGAGAAAGTTCCCCGCCCGGGGCTGAGGCCCTGGCCCGGGCGCCACCCGGGCCCGGACTCTGCCGCGGGCCCGGCTCCCGCACACACACAAAAGATGCTTAATGAGACGACACCAACTTTGCTTGCGCCTCGTCCAAGCTCTGGTCGGTGATGGTCATGATCTGGTGGAGGATGTCGCCGATGTCCTGCTTCCTGCCGTCGCCGTCCGCCCCTTCGTGGCCGTGAGGGGGAGGCGGCAGGGCCATGCCCCCCTGCACCGAGTGGCCGGCCAGGTTCACCCCGGCCAGAGTCTGCAGCATCCTGGATTGATCGTCCATCCCGCCGCGCGCGGGCGGGAGCGGGCGGCGGCGGCGGCTGAGGCGAAGGCTGAGGCGGCGGCGGCGGCGGCGGCGGCGGCGACGAGGGAGGAGAAGAAAGAGGGGGAGGGGGAGGGGAGGCGGCCGCGCGCTCCCCGCCCGCGCGGGGAGGGGGCGGCCCGGCCGGCGGGGCCCGCGGCTGAGGCGGTGCGGACGGGCGCCCGGCTCTGGCTTCCGCCGCCGCCGAGGCTGAGGAGAAGCGGCGGGCGGAAGCGCCGGGCTCCGCGGTGGTGGCGGAGGCGGACGCAGCGGCGCCCGCTGCCCTCACGCGGCCGCCGCGCCGCCTCCTCGCCGCCGCGCGCCCCGCCGGGTAGCCCCGCGCAACTTGCTCCTCAGCGCCCGCCGAGTTGCCGGGACGCCCGCCGCCCCCCGCGCCAGCCTGCGCACTCCCCTCCCTCGCCCGCCGCCGCCGCCGCCCGCCGCCGCCGCCTCGGCCGGGGGGGATCCGAACCCCGGCGGCCCCGGGGGAGGGAGCGGCGGCGGCGGCGGCGGCGGGCGGCGGAGGAGGAGGGCCGGCGGGTGGGCCGGCAGAGAGGAGCGACAGGGGCGGAGGAGGAAAGTTTGGGAGCTAGCGAGCCGGCGCGGCAGGGGCACGGAGCCCGATGAAGGGCCCCAGCGGGCCGCGCGCCGGGCGGACAGCAGATTGATGGGGCGGGAGAAGTCGCCGCCGCCACAGCCAGAGCCGCGCACCCTGCCAGCAGTCGCCGCGAACCGGGCTTGAAGGCCGTTCGGCTGAGGGATTGACAGGCTGCCAGTGCCACTCACTCAAGGCGGCCCCGGACGCCCGGGGGGAGGGGCGGGGGCGAGAGGAGGGCGGGAGAGCGCTCCGCACGCCCCGCCCCCGGGGGCGGCGCGCGCTCTCATTGGGTCGTCCGCCTCCCGCCGCCGCCGCTGGCACCGCCCTCGGGCTTCGGTCCGGCCCCTCTGCCCTCGGAACCCCTGCCCCCCAAGAGCGCGCCACGGGAACCCTCAAGCCTCATCGCGTCCTGGCCCCCGGGATAGGCCGGCCCGCAGACGTCGTTCCCGCACCCTGATTTCTGCTCCCTAGTGTTAGCAGTCATAGGTGCCAAGAGTTGTGTACGGGACACTAGGCAACTCGCTCCAAGGCCAACCATGTGCTTCCCCGCAGCGCCCTGAGCTTCACGCCTCGGACAGCGCCTGGTACACTTTCCCGCTCTTCCCGTCGGGAGGTGGTATCCTCAGGGTTCCCGGCCGCCCGTCCCAGGCCAATCGAATCGCACTCGGAGCCGAAAGGGGCGGGACGGAGGCAAGAAAGGGATATCCTTATTGGAGCGTTCGAAAAGTCCTGGGCAGAGAGGCGGGGACGCCGCGGATGGTGACCCCGCCCACCCCGCGATCACCATAGTAACCGAGAGGCCGCTGCTCAGAGTTGGTTCCAGCGCTCTGGCCTTGCGCTGTCCCTCAAGAGGTGACCAGGTAAGGTAGGAGTCCCTTGTCCTGCATGCTTGATGCCTGAGCTCAGCGGATCTGAGTAATACACACTTTTCTTGAAAGAGGAGCACTTGAAAATGTGTCAGAGGAAAGTGGATTCGGGAGGAGCAGAAGGGTATGATATCCAGGACTAATATAAGTTTACAACCTTTCATACACTGTGCAATTCCTGGTAATCCAAGGAGTCCTTCAACAAGATCTGCCTTTAGCTACCTCCAGATAGACTAAAGCTGCAAAATGAACTTTTTATTATAAAGAATATTTATTTCGGTGTAGACTGGATTCTACTTATCAGTTTACCCCACCACCATGAGTCATTTAATGTTGGTGACTCCAGCCACAGGTTGTCATATATATAGCACTTTTTCTTCCATTGTACTCTGCCTGCAAACGACTAAATGCTCACATTACTTGGGGGTCTAGACTTAACAGCTCTTGTGGACACTTGAGCTTTCTCTTAACCTAATTTCCCTAACAGAGCTTCGTCATATTTTCCCCATTTTAGATCCATGGAGCTCACCCTCGATGGGCCCTCCGGTTAGGTGGTTCTGAAAAGTCCTCTTGTTTCTTTGCCAAATTCAGTAAGCTGCCTTACCTGAAACCAAAAATAGGGGTGTGAGGTATGAAAAATGGTTCTTACTCTGCAGGGTTTAATGTAGGACAAGCAGTTCTTTACATGCCAGATGGATTCTTGGAATGAAGCAGGCTACTCGGTTCCAGGTTCTTTCCTTCGTATGTTGTGTGTACTTTTAAATACTCCCCACTGCAAAGCTAATAGCTAACCTTACAGTAAGGCAAGCTAAAATCTTTACAAACTGCACAGCTGCTGGAGAGGGCATTCCAAACAATCCACTCTGCCTCTTACTTCCAAAGAACAAGCCCCCTTATGTTCATTCATATTCGCAGCTCCTCTGTAGCCCATTTATGTGTCAAGCTTCTGATTCTTCTTTTAAGCCCCCATTATGGGTTACTCATAGTCATCATCGATTGGACTTTCTCTTTATTCTTAACGTGTTTTTCAAAACTGTCACCACATCCTTATATATTTTTGCATTAAGGAGCAAGAGCAAGCAGCCGATCTTCCATAATTCTCCAAAGATGAAGATGTAAAACCACAGAATTCTATCTGAAAGATACCTTCAGCTCTAAATTCCTTCCAGCTCTAAAATTCAATGATCCTGTGACTCACTATCAGGCCTCCTCCCTGCCCTCTTTCTAGGCTCATAATCTTGACTAATCAGTCATGAGGATGAGGCTAATTAGCAATAGGGATTTATGGTTATTTCTAGCCCTCTCCAAACAATGAGTTATGTAAGCAAAGCAACATATATAAAAATGTGAATAAAATTAAAGAAACACTTAAGCAAATAAAGGCAAATGGGATGTATGGGCTATGTAAACAAACAGGAACATAAAAACATAAATTAGAATTAAGAAAACAGTTAAGCAAATGCCAGCAATTAGGAGTAAAACAACTTGTTAAATGTCTCACACCCGCAGCTATTTTATGGCACACACCTCTAAACCCATGGTCATTCAGTGATGTGGAAACTTGATACCATAATTCTGCATTAAGTGGTTAGATTAGATTGACCTTCTGCTTGGGAGGCTTCCCTTTTCTGTTATTGTCAATATGAGTTGCAGTAAAAGCCAGGGGGTCCTAGTAAGGATTCCCTCACAGACTCATTGACAACCGCCATTGATTTAAAGCATAAATTCTTTTAGATTGGTTTCCAAGCCCTGCTAAACAGTGTTAACTAATTTTGAATACCCCCACAATCTCCTGTGTTTTTGCAAGTTTCCCACATGGGATGTTGCCTTGTCTCACTCAGCAATCTTAGTCACATGGTTGGTGCCTTCACAGATATTAGAATAGAACCTCTCTAAGTACCTAAATCCATCTTTGCTGTTTCTGAGACAGTGATTATTAAAAAGTCAAAGGAAATGTAATTTACTTTTGGTGAGTGTGAGTGAGTGAGTGAAGTCGCTCAGTCGTGTCCGACTCTTTGCGACCCAGTGGACCTACGAGGCTCCTCTGTCCATGGGATTCTCCAGGCAAGAATACTGGAGTGGGTTGCCATTTCCTTCTCCAGGGGATCTTCCCGACCCAGGGATCAAACCCAGGTCTCCCGCACTGAAGGCAGATGCGTTAACCTCTGAGCCACCAGGGAAGGTACACTGATGTAAAGTTAACAGTGAAAAAGTGGTGAAAACCAAGTAGAGGCGCTCTCTCATATTCATCCCTTTCCATGAGTTTGGTTAATATTAACGATACCATCACACCATCACCTTCACCAATACAGTGATCATCACCGCAGATGCCAATTTCATGCAGTCTCTCTGAGTGGGACATTGTGCTCTGTGTTCTTACTTCATCTTATTTCAATCTCACAACAGGCCAATCTAGGTGAAATTATTATTAAATATAAGGAAACAGGCTGAAAGAGGGTAAGAAAGTTACACAAGACCTCCAAGTCAGTCGGTATTAGACCTTGGGTTCAAATCTTGACCTGTGTGGCTACATAAGCCCACCCTATGAAACACTGCCCCCCCCAAAATGTGTGTGTATATATATATATATATATACATATATATAATTCAATCAAGGGCTTCTCTGGTGACTCAGTAAATGCCTGCAATGCAGGAAACCCGGAGTTCTGGGTCAGAACTGGGTCAGAAGATTCCCTGGGTCAGAAGATTCCCTGGAGAAGGGAATGGCTACCCACTCCAATATTCTTGCCTGGAGAATTCCATAGACAGAGGAACCTGGCCAGCTACAGTCCATAGAGGTGCAAAGAGTTGGACACGACTGAGTGACTAACACAACAACATCGGATTAAAAATCTCAAGGCTTTGACAGGTAAACTGTAAATTGATGAAAATAACCAAGCACTTAATAAAAAAAAAGGTTAACTCTGTGAGAGATTAGAGAAATCTAGGTCTCATGGCAGTAGAGCAGGGAAATTGAAGAATAAAGCCCAACAAGGCTATTCTTCATAGCTATCTAGGACCTTGCCTTTCTGAGGCTTTCCAGCCATGCCTGCCTTCACTAATCATCTGCTCTAAACTCTGGCTGAATATATTGCCTATAATAGGTAATTTACCACCATACTAGATGGACCCATATTGTTTTCTCTCAATTCACCCGTTTCCTCACCTCGTTCATTTGCATGTTAAGGACAAAATATATATTTTGAGATGGACCATCACATGACTGATTTGACTTTAAAAAACAAAAACTAAGATGTCGGGACTTCCCTGGTGGCCCTATGGCTAAGATTCTGAGCTCCCAATGCAGGGGGCCCAAGTTTGATCCCTGGTCAGGGAACTAGATCTCTTATGCTGCAACTAAGACCTGACACAGTCCAATTAAAAAAAAAAAAAAAAAACCTTAGATGTCTAAGAAGTCACTTTGGGGAAACTGACTAAATCCTTATTCCCAAACATATCACTGCTCCATCACTTTGGGAATGATTCTTTAAAAGTGGTCTTCACAGTTATTAGCACATGTGACCTGTGACAAATCTTCATCTTCTGAAAATGTATTTGACTGAGCAACCAAAGGATCAGTGGGACAACATTTCACCCTCCTATTATGAGGTCCTTTTAAAAAAAATTTATTTTAATTTATTTTTGGCTGCATCGGATCTTAGTTGCAGCACACAGTTTCTTTATTGTGGTTCACAGGCTTCTCTCTAGTTGTGGTGTGCAGGCTTGATTGCCCCACCAGGGATCAAACCCAAGTCCTCTACATTGGTAGGTGGATTCTTAACCTCTGGACCACCAGGGACATTCCTATGAGGTGCTTAAAAGAGAGTAATTATTGGAATACATAATTTCTGGAAGGTTTGATAGAAAACCTTTAATGTCCTTTCATTCCTCATAACACCTAGTACAGTGCAGTCCCATGCATAGTAGACACTTGGGGCCAACACTGTCAATTTCTGTTTTTCACTGGCCCGCCTCCTTCCATGCTAATAGAACCCTGATTATTCTGATGGCAATGTGCTCAGTCTCAGTCAAGGTCCAAGGCGAGTATGAGCATCTCATCTCCTGCTTTCTGGGCCTATCAGAGGGATGGATTTGTCTCCTGATTTAAAGAAAAAGGACAAACATAGCTCTTCTTTCTTCTGCCTCCTTCCATCCTTGAATGTCGTTCTGATTCTGGAGTCGTGACAGCAGCCATTTTGTGATAATGAGGTGACAGGAATAATAATCAACATAGTTTGGTGGTTTATCTCTGTGGTCTTCCTCCCCAAATCACATAATCCCAATCTAACCATAAGAAAAACATTAAACAAATTTCAATCAAAGGACATTCTACAAAATACCTGACTAGTACTTTTCAAAACTTTCGAGGTCATCAAAAACAAGGAATATCTGAAAAACTGTCATAATCGAGAAGAGTCTAAGGAGATATGACAGCTAAATGTAAAATGGTGTCCCAGATTGGTTTCTGGAACAGAAAAGAGACATTTAGGTAAAATTAAAGAAATCTGAATAAACTATGGACTTTTGTTAACAGTAATATATCACTAATGGCTCATTAATTGTACACTTAATAAGCATACTGTATTATTATAAGATGTTAATAATAGGGGAAACCCTCTGTACTATCTTATCATTTTTCTGTAAATATTCAAAAATAAAACATTATTAAAAACAAATATAAACACTAAGTGGAGCAGAGAAATATGGAGAGCCTAGGTTCCTGAAGACGTTGTTGAATATCTGAACAAAACTAAATTGCTAATTCTAGTTATGTGAGAAAATTTAATTTCTATTTTATAGTTCCTGAATCTCCCTGGTGGTCCAGTGGTTAAAAATCTGCCTGTCAATGCAGAGAACATGGGTTCGATCCCTGGCCCAGGAAGATCCCACATGTCATGGGACAACTAAGCTCATTCGGTACAGCTACTGAGCCCATGTGCCCTAGTGCCCATGAGAAGCCACCAGAAGAAGTCGCAGCACCACAACTGGAAAGTAGTCCCTACTTTCCACAACTAGAGAAAGCCCTCGGGCAGCAACAAAGACACAGCACAGCCAAAAATAAATAAATAATTTTTTTAAAAAACTTAAAAAATAATAAGAAAATCCCTATCAGTTGGACTTTCTGCTACTTCTAACAAATCTAATCTAGCACTCCAAATACATAAAGGATGGATGGATGGAAGAATATCCTAGCACAGTGCCTGGTATAAAATATGATCTCCTACAGGTTGGAAGATGTTATATATAACCAAAAAAAGTATCTGATCTTTGTCCTAGGTCCCTGGGAGATAACTTCTAAAATCTTTGGAATTATACAGGAGTGTCTCTCCTGGAGGAGGAAATGGCAACCCACTCCAGTATTCTTGCCTGGAAAATCCCATGGACAGAGGAGTCTGGCGGGCTATAGTCCATAGGGTCACAAAGAATTGGACACAACTGAGTCACTGAGGGATAGGGGGCAGGAGGAGAAGGGGACAACAGAGGATGAGATGGCTGTATGGCATCACTGACTCGATGGACGAGTCTGAGTAAACTCCGGGAGTTGGTGATGGACAGGGAGGCCTGGCGTGCTGTGGTTCATGGGGTCGCAAAGAGTCGGACACGACTGAGCGACTGAACTGAACTGAACTGAGTCACTGAGCACGGCAGGAGTACCTTTGTTATTCACGAGCCCCTCGATCACACCCGAGTTTATGCTAACAAGAGGACTCGGGATTAGGGACTCATCAACAGAAAGACCAACCATGTAACAAGAGGGTTGGGGCTTTAAGCCAGCTCATCCTCCCAGGAAGGAAAGGGAACTGGAGATGGAGTTCAGTCCTGTGGCCAATGCATCAATCAATCATGCCTACATAATGAAACCCTAATAAAAACTCTAGACACCAAAACTCAGTGGAGCTTCCTGGTTGGTAAACACACTGGCACTGTGGGGAGAGAGCCTGGATGCTCTGCATTCAGGACCTTGACCTATGTGTCTCTTCATTTGACTGGTTTATATCCTTTACAATAAACCTGTAATTAGAAGTGTAAGTGCTTTTCAGAGTTCTCTGTCCTTCCAGAGAACATTGAACCTGAGGGAGTCATGGGAACACCCAGACTTATTGCAAGTTAGTCAGAAGTACAGGTGGTCTGGGGAACCTTGAACTTGCGGCTGGCATCTGAAGTGAGGGCCGGCTTATTGGTCTCTGGATTAATTACCTATTGCTATGTAATAAAGTACCCAAAACTTGTTTGTTTAAAATAACAAACAGTTATTATCTTAAAGTTTATGTATGTTAGGAATTTGGATGTAATTTATCTGGGTGCCTCTGACCTAGGAGCTGTCACAAGCCTGCAAACAAGGTGACACCCACCCTTGTGGTCACTTTGAAGCTCGCTAGGAGGAGGTTCCACCTCCCAGCTCACTCGCATGGCTATTGACTGCTCTCAGGTGCTCAATGACTGTTGGCCAGAAACATCAGTACCTCAATCTCTGGGTCTCTCCATAGGACAGCTCACAACATGATTGCTGGCTTCCAAAAGGGTAAGGAAGCCAGAGAGCAAGAAAGGGCAGGCAAGAAGGAAGTCGATTTTTTTTTTCTTTTTTGGTTGGGGGATGCAGACTCTTTAGTTGCAGCATGTGGGATCTAGTTCCTCAACCAGGGGTCAAACCCAGGCCCCCTGTATTGGGAGCACAGAGTCGTAGCCAGTGGACCACCAGGGGAGTCCCAGAAGTCAGTCTTCTTATAACCTCATTTCATAAGTGACATACTAACACTTTTGCTGTGTTCTCTTTATTAGAAGCAAGTCACTAGGTCTAACCTACACTCCAGGGGAGAGGATGACTCAGAACATGATTATCAGGAGGTAAGTGTCACTGGGAGCTGCTATGGACTGTGCCCCTCCCCAAATTAGTAAATTGAAGCCATGACCCATAATGTGATAGCATTAGGAGGTGAGGCCTTTGGAAGGCAGTCAGATTTAGATGAGGTCATGAAGGTGGGGGCTCCAGGATGAGATTAATACCCTTATGAGAAAAGGAAAAGGACTTCACTGTTGGCACAGTGGTAAGCAGTCTGCCAGCCAATCCAGTATGTGTGTGCGCATGCGCTCAATCCTGTCTGACTCTTTGTGACCCCATGGATTGTAGCCCGCCTGGCTCCTCTGTGCATGGGATTCTCCTAGCAAAAATACTTTACCTGTTGAGCCACTGGGGAAGCCATATAGAAGTGGCTAAATGTCTAATTGTTGAGTAAATGCGGGTTTGATCCCTGGTGGAGGAACTAAGGGCTTCCCAGGTGGCGCTAGTGGTAAAGAACCCACCTGCCAATGCAGGAGATGTAAGACAGGAGGATTCTATGCCTAGGAAGATCCCCTGGAGGAGAAAATGGTAACCCACTCGAGTATTCTTGCTTGGAGAATCCCAGGGACAGAGGAGCCTAGCAGGCTACAGTCCATGGGGTGGAAAAGTGTGGTATAGACTGAAGCAACTTAGCACGCACGCACGGGGAACTAAGATCCCACATGCCTTAGAGCAACTAGCCTGCGTGTTGCAACTACTGAGCCTGTGATCCACAAGAGAAGTCTGCATAACCAGCATGCCCACCAAAAAAAAAAAAAAAAGGAAAAGAAGAGATACCAGAGCTTCTTCTCTCTGCCATGTGAGAATACAGAGGGAAGGCAGTCATCTGCAAGCCAGGTAAAGGGCTCTTATCAGAACCCCACATGCTGGCACCTCTCAGGTTTCCCCAGCTTCAGAACTGTGAGAAATAAATGACTGTGGTTTAAACCACCCAGGCTAAAGTATTTTGTCACAGCAGTTCAACCTGACCAAGAGAGGCATCATCCTCCAAATTTAATTCTCAACACCAAATCAAATCATGGCATCCTTGCCCTATCTCACATTGGATCTATGTCAGTGATGTGCTTCTTAGCCAGGCCTTCAAGGCCCTAAATAAGCTCTCCCAGTTCTGTCTCTCTAGCCATTTTCCCCCCTGTTCCTTCCCATATGCTGAATGTATTAATCAGTCCTTATGCCCCACACTTTGGGAGTTCTTCCTTTTCCTTATACTGTTCCCTTCAGTGAGAATGCATACCCAAGTCTTACCCTCTTCAATAATGCTGTCTAACCTGTTTCACTTACAGTATCTCTACCGAGTCTCAAAATAACTCAAAATCTTAAGACAAGTCATATTAAACTGACGTAGATAAGACTCAGGAAAAAACAAGCTACTGACACTTATTGAGCCCTTAGTTTTTGGCAGACACTATGCTAATGGTTTCTCATGCTTGATCTAGTTAAACCTTCATGACAACCCTATGAACTGGGCATTGACCTTCCTCTTCATTGTTAGAGAAACTGAGACCTAGAGATGTCAAATTACTTGACCAAGGCCATGTGCCTGGTGAATGAACTATGACTCAAGCAAGCCTTCTGGCTCAGCATTCTTGTAAATAACCCCCATGTTACACTGCCTGCAGGGGGGTTATGTTACCTATCCTAAGATTCCCCCCATCACTAAGTGACAGAGTGGAACTGGGACTAGAGATTTCCAACCATTTCCACCATACATGTTGTCTCCCTACTCTAGAGTCACCGCTAGAAACCCTTTCTAAGCCCCAAAAGGAAGTAAATCCTTCATTTTTGAGTTCCAAGTATCACTCAGGTTCTTGTAAATGTGTACCCTTTTTTTAAAAAAAATTGTATTGAAATATGCATAACATCATTTTAACCATTTTAAAATCTTTATTTCAGCCATTAGCATTGAGCACATTCACACTGGTGTGCCCATCCCCAGTATCCATCTCCGGAACTTTTCCATCTTTCAAAACTGAAACTCTGTACCCGTTGAACTCTCACTCCCCATCACTCCTTCCCCAGCCCCCTGCCACCACTCTCCTACTTTATGTATCTATAAATTTGCAATAAGTACCTCACATAAATGGAATCATACAATATTTTGTCCTTCTGTGACTGGCTTATTTCATTTAGCATAAAATTTTAAAGGTTCATCCATGCTGTAGCATTTCCTGTAGAGTTTCTTCCTTTTTAAGGCTGGATAATATTCCATTATTTGTATATATCACATTTTGTTAATTCATTCATCCATCAATGGAATGCTTGGTTGTTTTCACATTTTACCTATCATGAATAATGCTGTTACAAACATGAGTGTTCAAGTGTCTGAGTTCTTGCTTTCATTTTTTTCCTGTGTATACCTGTAAGTAGAATTGCTGGATCATGTGGTAATTCTATTTGAAAGTTTTATCAGTAACTGTCTTACTATTTTCCATAGAGACTGTACCTTTTAATGTAGCTTCTAGTATCTTGTATACTCTACACCTTGAAAAAAGGCTCTTTTGATATTCAATACCTGAAAAATACCTAGTTGTTGCTAATTGGTATCTAATTGGTGCTTAGGAAACATTTGGTTAAATAAAGAATCACAAAATCACAATCTTGAAACAAAGAAATCTGCTTTTATTTGAAACAGACTAAAATTTTCAGATAAGATCTAAACAGTTGCAGAACAGTGTGCCTAGAGAGATTTTTTTAAGCTGATACATAAATCCAGAGTTTCATTTCTTAAAACCAAGTGCTTCCACAGTATATTTCTTTTTCTCTCACTAGCTTCTTGTCAAGATTTTGTTCATCTTGTAGTCCCATTTCTTTTCTAGGCTTACAATAAAACTGATTTAAAGTAAAAGTTTCTTTAAGAATTATGCTACAAAATGCTGATCTGAAAATAAATTTTCTAATTTTTTCTTTTTTTTTTTACCATAAGGGGGCCATCAAAGATTTCCTGGTGATATTATGCACCAGTTATAAACTTCCTTCTGTCAGAAGCAACTAGATGATACTTTTGATTATCTTCCATTTTGAATTTCTAGGTCACATTTTAATGCAGAAAAGATTAAAATGCACTCAAACACCTTTTATTTTATTATTATAATTAATAACTGTGTTATGGGAGAAAGTAGTATTCAAGTGTATCTTTAAGATTTTAGTTTTTAGAAACAGTCTCATGGAATATTTTCCTTGTAATATTCTTCCTATTATGTTGCTACTCATTAGCACAATAAGATGGAAAGAGGAAAGGAGATGAAATAAGCAAATGATCCTTACAAAGCCATAAGATAGATATTAAAAAAAAGTTAGATATTTGCCTAAAATTAAATTTTCTACATCTTGGGAATGTTGGTCACCTGTGATTATTCAGGGCTGTAAAAATCATGTCCTTTAACTGCCCAGCACAAGTATACCACTTCCTCTTGAACTTCACATCTGTCCTTATGTGTCCCTATAACCACGTTTCCTGTGCCAGAGCCCAATTCTCCTAGCTGTAGCTTATCAGACCGGGAATGAGCAAACCCCAACCATTTCTCTTCTGAGAAACTGATGCCTTTGCATCTGGAAGACACTGATTTGTTTGCTGGCTACTTGAATCGAGGACATGTAACCCCCAGACCTCCAAGTCAGTATGTTTAGTCAGTAGCAAAGGGAGAAGCAGAAAAAGACACTTAGAACAGTCTCAGAAAGAAGAAACCAGTGCAGCTTGGAAAGGAGGGAGGCTGGGGACAAGGTAGACAAGGAGCTGGACAGCTCCAGTGTCCTGAAGGCTGTGCAGTTTCTGGTGCTCACGTTGTCGGGAGTCTTTCAAAAGCCCCATTCTTTTTTGGCTTCACGGGATCTTCACGGTTGTGGCTTGTGGGGCATGTGAACTCTTAGTTGCAGCACACAGGATCTAGTTCCCTGACCAGGGATCAAACCTGGGCCCCCTGCATTGGGAATGCAGAGTCTTAGCTACCAGACCACCAGGGAAGTCCCAAGAGCCCCATTCTTAACTGAGCCCCCACAACCTGGTTCCCAGTAGATGACTTAACTTTGAACTAGGTGTAATATGAGTCAGGAGTGAAGAAAGTGGGTTAAGCTCCAGGATGAAGCTAGTGGAGTGTGATCAGGGAGGTCCTAGGGAATTTGGGTAAGAAGAACTGGGGAATAGCAGAAGCAGAGATTTACTGATGAGAAAGATGAAGGCTTGAGGAGAGGGTGACAAATTCAGTTGTGGGAGCCTGTGGAGCCTGCAGAATGACCCAGGGGCGATATCTGGTGGGCAGTTGTGGATCTAATGCTCAGGAAAGATGTCTGCACTAGAAAGAGAGATTTAGGAATTATTAACATCTCGATGGTATTAGTAGTCATGACAGTGAATGAGATCACAGTGAAAGAGTGTGAGTGAGAAAAATGAGGATCTGTGACAGAGCACCAATAATTTAGGGACAGATGGAGAAAAAAAGCAGCCACTATAGGGTGGGAGAAAGACTAGAAAGCATGGCAGCACAGAAACTAAGGGTGTTTTAAGAAGAGAGAAGTCAACAGTTCAGCTGAGTTATGGTCAAAGAGGTGTCCGCTGAATTTAAAGACATGGTGAGCATTGGCGCCCTGGTGAAAGGCTTTAGTGGAGCTGGGGGGTGTGGCAGATATTCAGTGGAGTCACCAAAAGAATGAATTGGTAGGGAGGACTGCAGACTGGAAGTTGACAGCTTTTTGGAGAAACTCACCTATCAAGCAGAGGAGAGTTAGAGGGCAGGAGCTGGAAGGCCACGTGGACTTGAGAAGCTGTAGGGGGTATGAAAGAGAATGAGGAGTTTTCAAATACTTCACAGGTAGGAGCTTGTAGTAGGAGACATGGAGAGGTGGACGCTTGATGAATGAAGTTCTGAGTAGAGAGGGTGGGATCCATGCCCAGGGTGACGCTGCTCTTGGTCGAAATTCCTATGGGAGAGAAGGGAAGAAAGCAGGAGGGACCGGGGTGGGGGCGGGGGGAAGTCGAACTTCAATGTCGAACCAATGACAGCCTGAGTCAACCCCACTGGGACCTTTTGCACTGAAATAGGTCTTCAGAGTTGTCCAGAGCTGGGCCCCGAGGGCTGGGCCTTTATACTCTTGCATTCATCAGTCCTAAGATGTCAGCGGGTCCTGCCAGAGAAGGGCATGACCTTGGATGAGGTGGCTGTCTGCTGCAGAGGGAATCGCTAAACTGGCCTGACAGCTGACGATTGCCTCTGGATGGCGTTCCCAGCAACCACGGCAACCAGCCTTCCAGTGAAGAGGGAGCCTGGCAGCACCACACAGGGTCCCCTACATCTCTTCACCAAAAAGCATTAGGTTTAAGCTCCTTGGCCCCGTGTTCAACTCTCTCCATCATCTGGTCTCTGCCCACTACTCCCGGCTTCTCTCCAACCTTACCTTAGAGCCTAGGTCCTCCCTTTGATCCCTCCGTGCCTTTTCACCCCTCGATCTAAAATGATTCTGATCTTATCTGATTCCGTCTCCAAAAACCCATCTCAAATGTCGCTTTTCTGGAAATGCTTCCCTGATTCTCCCAGACAAGAGTACTAAATCTCCCTTGTCTCTCCTACCTTGTATATATTTCTATTTTTGCACTCTGTTGTTGTTCAGTCACTAAGCTGTGTCTGACTCTTTGCGACCCCATGGACTGCAGCACACCAGGCCTCCCTGTCCTTCACTGTCTCCTGGAGTCTGCTCGAACTCATGTCCATTGAGTCAGTGGCGCCATCCAACCATTTCATCCTCTGTCATCCCCTTCTCCTCCTGCCTTCAATCTTTCCCAGAACCAGGGTCTTTTCCAATGAGTTAACTCTTCACATTAGGTAGCCAAGGTATTGGAGCTTCAGTTTCAGCATCAGTCCTTCTAGTGAATTCAGGATTGATTTCCTTTAGGATTGATTGGTTTGATCTCCTTGCTGTCCAAGGGACTCTGAAGAGTCTTCTCCAGCACCGCACTTTGAAAACATCAATTCTTTGGCCCTCAGTCTTCTGTATGGTCCAACTCTCAAATCCATACATTACTACAGGAAAAGCCATAGCTTTGACTATATGGATCTTTTTGCACCTAATTACCCTATATTGTGAGTTATCTCTCTCCCCGACTAGACTGTGAGTTCTCTGACTGCGGGAACACTATGTGAATGACCTCAGTGTCTCTATCTTTATGCACTAAGCATAGAGGAAGAACTGAATTACCAATAGTCAAATGAATATGAGAATGAATTTATGAACAGATGAATGAATTATTGAGTTGGCAGAGTTTGGGCTCAGTGGCCTGACTAATCTGATGGCTGATGCCAGGGAGGGTGAGCAGCCATCTGAACAATAATATCCAGTGGGCATGGTGGGCCCTGTTTCAGTCCATCTTGTGTTGATAGCCAAGGGGTCCTCTCTGGTGGTTGAGAGCAATAGCATTTCTGGGAAGTCATGATCCACAAAGGAGGCAGCACTATCACTCTGAGGAGGAAGGAGAATGGAAAGGGATGGAGAGCTATTCCATCTCACTGGAAGTAAGACTTCAGCTGTTAGTCATGCATACGAAGATGGATACAGCCATGTAGGGCCCTAGAATAGTCCAGGGTTGATAGTGTGGGACCCAGGTCACAGCCTTGAATTAAAGGTATCATCTGGTACCAGTGAGTTTGGGGAGGGGAGATGAAACAGGAGGACAGGTAGGTCCAGGGTTCCCCCAGGCCCACTGTATGCTTGGCTCAAGGAGAAGACATATCCTAGATTCACCAGGTCCTGTTAAGTCTGCACCTGGGTACTTCTGAGCCTGCTTGGGGTGGGGTTTTGGTATTGGCAGGTCCTTCCCTCTTCACTTCCCTCCACAAATACTTATTGCCTTTAAGCATTTTTTAATTTAATTCTCATAAGACCCCTCCCCCTTAAAAAATTTTGGCCACACCCGGAGGCATGCAAGACCTTAGTTCTCTGACCAGCGTTCAAACCTGTGCTCCTGCATTGGAAGGCAGAATCTTAACCACTGGACTGCCAGGAAAGTTCCACACAGGACCCTTTAACATTGTTATTTATTTTGTATTTTAAAAACACTGATATAGAACTGACCAGGTGCCAGGCACTGTTCTTAGCCCTTTACAAATATTAATGCATTTGATATTCATAGCAGTCCTGAGAGGTCGATAGGTAGTTATCCTGTTTTACAGTTAAAGAAATGGAGGCACGGGGGTTGAGTTTATGTAGCTAGCAGGTAAAAGGTTGTTTGCATTTTATAGGACACAAGGGTTTACTCATTCATTCACCAAGTGGTTATTGATTGCTTCCCTTGGACAAGACACTGTACTAGGCTTTAGTGTACAGTACTGAAAAAGGCAGGGGAACTCCAGCCTTTAAGATGATCAGAGTCTTGGGTCCTGAGTTCTATGCCCCTACGGCTCAGTGATTGCAGGTGTTCTCCAGGGATGCTCCCTGCTAATCTGTCTAGAAATTATGTTTAAGCCACCTGAATGGTAGCAATATTGTCCTTGAGTACTTGGCTTATCTCTACTCAGCTGGCTCTCTTGTAGGATGAAAGCAAAACCCCATCCCTGGAAATGAGTGGAATACTTGGTTTCGAGCCCTATCTTCCAGCTTCTGTCCATACTGTCTCCTCCACCTAGAATACCAGCTCCAACCATTCATCTTTGCCCACAACTCTGTCAATAGCAGTTGCTAACACATCTTCTCTGACTGCCCTCAGCCCCACTATGATAACAAACTTAGTGAATGCTTACAGAGGACATTATCTCATTTAATTCTCACAACAATCCTATTAGAAAGACCTTATCATCTCCATACCGTAGATAAGAAAACCCAAAGCTCCACAAAACCATAGACCCAAGGTCACCCAGCTAGTAAGTAACAGAGATGAGATTTGAACCCATGTCTGTTTGACTCTAAAGACCAAGCTGGGTTTTTTTCTTTTTTTCCATTCTGTTTTATTGCATTAGAAATTTATTTCCTTCACATATACAGAATATAAAACCTATCTTCACAATGAATTATGCCTCTCTGCTCTCATTTTTTCACACAAAAATTAATGGCCACTTCCTGAAAAAAACTGAAATAAATCCAGAGGCCCACGCCCTTTACCAGGGCATTGCACTGCCGCTACTTAAGCTTTTGTTTCTGCAATCCTTGAATCGTGAATGTATATTCCACAATTATGCAGTTGCTTATGGTCTTCAGTTGTTTCATGTGTGAATTTGTTTGCTCAGCTTGGTTTTTATCCCCTGTGATGCACACAGTAAATGCATAATAAATGTTTGTTGAATGAATGGATTTTACATGTATCTTGCTGAAATATACGCAGTTCTGTTTGATTCACTAGAGTGGCATACCCGAACAAGAAATAATTTTTCTTAATGTGTCCCTTATAAATTGAACCCAACCATATTTGATTAATTTCACATCAGGCATTTTTATTGCACCAATCACTCTGGTATCAGGTCATATTTATTTTAAAAACAGATTCACAAAGGGTGCAGGGCTGGAGTGACAGTGTAAATATGTTAATAATAAAAATAATACTAAAGATATTTTACTGGAAACTCTCGCATGCTAATGATGAGTAAGTGCATTCTACAGAAATATGTTTGATTTACACGGCAATTAATTTCAAAAAGATTCAGATCCTATACCATGTCTTGTATACTTAGATAATGAAAACTAAAAATTGAATATTCAGGCAATAAAACCAGAGGTACAAAAATCACCTTAAAGACCTTTCGCATTTGAGTTAGAACAAAAGCCCAGTCCCTGAAAATGGTGCCATTGTCGGCTCCAATGCGTCCAAATGAGGAAGAGCCTCCTGCGTAGCCGTGGCGATTTTGCGCTGCGCGGAGCACGCGGGCACCCTGGACAGCTCTCACGATGCAGAACACCACCTATTAGCCAGTGACCGAAGAGCCCTGGCAATTTCAATCATGCAACGAAAGGCTTTGGGGGTTTCTTGTTGAGGAGAAAAGCAAAGTCTTTCATGTCAACGCGCACTGTGGGATGTGTGAGCATTTCCCTAGTTAGGTATTTGGCCGGATCTTAGGATCCAGCTCAAAAGGAAATGCATTCTCATACCCTATTCAAACCGTAAGAAAATTTTTTAAAATGCGCTTCATTTGGTATTTCAGATATTGTAGGAAAGCGTGCATGCTTATGCACCCTTTGGGGAAAGATGCCCATTTCTGTAATAGGATTTATAAAGTTGACTTTGCCCGCTTTGTATCCGAGAGGGAAAGAAGCAGATGCTGCCGGGCCATCAGGCACCACCGGGATCTTCATGTCAGTGTAAAATGGTTGCGATTTTCCCTCGTTTATTGAGGACCGATCTGCCGTGATGCAGCAGACACCAGACTTGTGGCTAGAACTATTTGGCGTATGAAACAAATCTTATGTGTAACTTTGGTTAAAAAACTAAAAATCTACTTACCAAAAGAAAAAAAGGGATATGTTGGCTTGAGATGGTGCATTTTTACCTTTCTCTAACAGTAATGATTTCATCGTAAAAGAAATGCTATAGAGTAAATTACCACAACTTTCATCAAACACACACACAACAACAACCCAAAACAAATAGAAAGGGACTAAATTGAGCCTTTAAAAAATCTCACAGCCTAGCAGCCATATTATATCCTGAGGACCAGAATCAGGGAGAAGAAAGTAACAGAAAATACAATATAAGAGCTTTTTGTTATAAGCCTTTTGGTCTTAAAATTAATCTTTGTGCACAATTACTTTGAGAAAAAAAATTTAATTTAGGAATAAAATAATAAAGTAATCTACATTAAGTGAGAAAAGTTTAAGTAAAATATAGCATAAGAAAACTTGTTGATAAGGTTTAAATGTTTTGTGGTTTACCATCATCCCCTTCCAGTTAGAAACCATTTTACTCTCTGGGTATTCTTCTAAGGGCTTGAAAATGGATAGGGGGAAGATGACTACTTCTACTCAGGAAAGTCTGTATTTCTAGGGGATGTTTAATATACAGTGATTCACACAACTTCTGTTTAAACATCTGCCTGATCTTCACAAGGCCTTTATATGGGACAAATAGGCGTTTTTATAGTTACGAGATGAAGCTTTCTGCACACCTGAGTTTAAATATTCGCTTTGCAGGTGATCTTGAACAATTTGCTTCTCTAAGCCTCATTTCTGCATCTCTGAAATGGGTACAACTATAGCAGCTACTGCTTAGGGTCAGTGTAACCTTCAAAGGACATGGGTGCATGCAAAAAAATGATTTAATCCCATAAATGTGAGAGGGAAATTTTAAGGCAAGTTTTAAATTCCTATTCTGGTTTTGTAGCGTGTTGTATGCACAAATCCAAACCACACTATTTTCTTGTGATAATGAAGTTCTGATACTTTATTCCCCTTCTCACTTCTAGAGTGTCCCCTGCAGGCGTTGTTTCCTTTTGTCCTCTAAGCAACATGTTTCTTCCATGCTGCCTTCTGGCTCCTGAAAGGTAATCTGCAGTGGTCAGCAGGAGCGATGTTTTACCCAGAATTGTAACATGGAAAAATTTACATTCAGTGTGTTCATGCTTATTTAGTTTTTAATGACACTGCCAGTTAAGAGAAGCAACTTGCTTTTCCTGAATGTGAGCAGAGCATTAAACTAAACCGTTCTTTAGGTTGTCACAGCTGAGTTGCCTAACTCTTCTACTCCCATCCCCAGGTTGGGGCGAGTTCCTTTGGGTGTCGGTGGGGCTCTGGTTAGGGCTGGGGTTTTTATGTTTGGTTGTTGTTGGTTTTGTTTTTTTTTCTGGCTTCTCCAGGTCTTTGTTGGAGCATGTGGGATCTAGTTTCCCAACCAGGGATCAAACTCGGGGCCCCTTGCATTGGGAGTGTACAGTCTTAGCTCCTGGCCCACCAGGGAAGTCCCAAGGCTGGTTTTTTTTTAGGGCAGAGAGACTCTGGAAGACAAGGTCCAAAGGATATTGACATTCGAAGAAGTGGTTTGTTGGAAGGCAAGAGGGAAAAAGCAGAAGAGTAAAGAGCAAATAGGAAGAGCCCAGGCTCAGAGGTTTCAATCCAGCTCTTCCCTCACCAGGGAATTTGGGGCAAATTACTGCTGTCCTCCAAATCTCAGCTTCCTCATCTATAAAATGGGGCTCATTAGAATATTTACCTCATAGGGCAGTTTTAAGGATTCAAAGACATCATATTTAAAAAGTAGTTCACTAAGGATTAATTATTCTCCAGGTAGCTACATTTCTGCTCAAATATAACCATCAATGAGCCACGTGTGAACCACCTACCTACATCAAATTACAATTCACCTCATCATTAACTGTTTTATTTTTCTCCATAGCCCATACTACTCACTTATTTTACTTATTATTTGTTGTTTTAATATTATAATAATATTATCTTTCTCCCTCCATTAGAAAGTAAGTTCCATGAGGGGAGGGTTTTTGTTTGTTTTGTTCACTGACTCTATCCCTCCCACCTAGACAGAGTGCCTAACCGGGTGCTCAGTAAATGTAGTCATTGAATGAATAAATGTCGGCCAACGTTATTGTTACCACCCCTGAGGCAGAAACTTTTGATAACCCCTTCAGCCAGGAAAGCAGAAGGCAAGGATAAAAAACTCTAGGTAAATAATCATTAAAGCTTTTGGTGGGTTCTAGGTGAAGCTTTTGTATTTGGTCCTCTACATCAATAAAACATCCTTTAGGGAAAAGGTTAAGGGGGAAGCCAAGACCAAGTGAGATCTGAGCTAGAGAAGGGAACTTTCTGTGAACTAACAAAGGGCAGAAGATTTTCATTTTCAAAGTTTGTTTCTATTCTTAACCTATTTTGTGATTACATAAGTATTATAATACTAGGCTATGCTCTTTTTGAAATACTTTCCAAAACAATACAGATAAACCCCAAGTCCTCCTTGAGCATAATTCTGTACCCCCAACCCCTCCCTAGGAATAATCACCACAGTTGTTTGTACATATCTCCATGCCTCTTCCAAAAAGCATTTATAGAGTGCATATGTACACAGATGTGCATTTTTTAAAATATAAACTATAAATGCTATTATTATACTCTTATTTGTTACTTTTCAATTAACATCCTGTAATATGTTTTATATCTCTTTAACTTTCTACAGATCGATATCAGCTTTTAATGGCAGCGGGAGTTTTAAAGGTAATAATGAGCAGTTTAAAAAATAGTTTTAATAGAATTTATTTTTTAGAACAGTTTCAGATTTACAGAAAAATTGAGAACATAGTCCAGAGAGTTCCCATCTGCCTTGCACCCAGTGTTCCCTATAATGAACATCTTATTAATATATTATTTAGTACATTTGTTATAATTAATGAACCAACTAAACTTGAGTTTATTAGTAAATGGCTTAGTTTATTAATGAAAGTCCATAGTTTATTCAGATTTCTTTTACTTAACACTTTTTTTTCTGTCCCAGGATCTCCCCCAGGATACCACATTACATTTGATAGTTGTAGTTCCTTAAGCTCCTCTTGACTGGGGCAGCTTCTCAGACCTTCTCTGGTTCTTGATGACCTTAACAGTCTGAGGAGTCCTGGTCTTTTGTAGGATGTCCCACAAGTGGGATTTATCAGGATTTTCCTCATGAAAACTGGAGTTGTGTGTTTGGAGGAGGAAGACCACAGAGGTAAACTGTCATTTTCATCACATCGTAGCAAGAGTACATACTTGCAATGTGACTTATTACTGTTGTGTTTTTTTATTTTTTTCTTTTTTGACCGAGTTGCATGGCATGTGGGATCTTAGCTCCCCTACCAGGGATTGAACCAATGCCCCCTACAGTGGAAGTGCAGATTCTTAACCCCTGGACTATCAGGAAAGTCCCACTTATTACTGTTGATATTATCCTTGATCACCTGGCTGAGATAGTGGATATTTATTTTATACTTTGAGTGATAATCCAATACTACTTTATTTTGCTGCTGAAAATCTTCAGGTTTGGCCATTGGTTTCCTGTGTCCTTTTTTTTTTTAATGAATATTTTAAAAAATTTTTTATTTCATTTTTATTGGACTTCCCTAGTGGCTCAGAAGGTAAAGAATCCGCCTACAATGCGGAAGACCTGAGTTCAATCCCTGAGTTGGGAAGATACCCTGGAGGAGGGCATGGCATTCCACTCCAGTATTCTTGCCTAGAGAATCCCCGTGGTCAGAGGAACCTGGCAAGCTACAGTCCATGGGGTCACAAAGAGCTGAACACAATTGAGTGACTAAGCACTATTGAAGAATAGTTGATTTGTGGTAGTAGCAGTAGGTATACATGTTAGTTTCAGGTGTACATCAAAGTGATTCGGTTATATATATATATTATATTTATATATTTCTCAAGAAAATCTATTCCATTATAGTTTATTACAAGATATTGAATATAGTTTCCTGTGATATATACCGTAATTCCTTGCTGTTCCTGTGTTCCTCTGATGTACCTCCATGCATGTAGGTTTTTTTTATTCCAACCATTTTCTTACTTTCTGGCACTGTAAGATGTTTCAGGTTCATCTTGTATGTTTCCTTCCACAGTTCTAGAGTCAGCCATTTCTCCAAGGAGCCCTGGTTCCTCCTTTTTGGGGGGAATGACATAAGAAACCAAGTTCTCGGCATTAGGTATTCTCTTAGGGCAAGCATATTTATTTTTCTAGGTAAAATAAAGATGTCTACAGGCTTTTTTATTCAAAATGAAAATTATTTAATTCAAAATCTCTGTCACTGAGTCTGAAAGACAAATGCATATTTCAAAAATTTATTTTTTACTGTATTGGGAAAACAACATTAAAATCTAAATATCTTTGAGAGGCAAATTTTTCATCCTTTACAGCCTACATATATAAAACATTTTAGATTTCACAGAAGAACATCATGAGACCCTGCCAAGTAAATGCCATCACTTTCATTCTGTGAATGAGGGAACTGAGGCTGAGAGAAGCAATGTGACTCTCTACCAGGGTCACAGAGCTGAGCTGAAGCTAGGATTAGTTTATTCCCCCCACCCTTTTCTTTTTATTTGCTGCACCCCAAGGGACCAAGGACTGAACCCAGTTCCTTGGTAATGAAAGCACAGAGACCTAACCATCGAAACACCAGGGAATTCCCCTGGTGGCTCAGACAGTAAAGAATCTGCCTGCAATGCAGGAGACCTGGGTTCGATCCCTGAGTCAGGAAGATCCCCAGGCGAAGGGCACGGCAACCCACTCCAGTATTCTTGCCTGGAGAATTCCATGGACAGAGGAGCCTGGCAGGCTACAGTCCACCAGGTCGCAAAGAGTCAGACATAACTGAGCAACTAATGCTTTCACATTCATATTTCATTTAAAGCAACATTTTTTGTGCTGAGATTTTAGCAAAGAACTGGGAAATAGAAAGATGCATAATTTACAGTCCCACCCCTTTATTTCCTAGAATCACTTTCTCCAGTATAATCTCCAGATTTTGCTGGAAATTGTAGTCTCTTCAGTGCGTGAATAGAACATGTTCTCCCAGGTGAAGCAGGTTCTGAGACTTCCCTCTGGACCATTCCCCTTCATCATCAATACCTCTGTAGTGTATAGCAGAAATTAGTTCTTAGACTGTTCCCTAAAGCCAGGTTAGGGGCTCAGGTTTAAGTGCCATCCTACCAGGCAGGTCTTGCAAATAAATGGAGGAATCTACAGTAAGAGGGTCTTGATGGATGGTGGCTGACGCCTGGCCTGCATCACAGCTGCCCACCAGGAGGAGGGCAACCAGTACTCACCTGATTGTTGACAAGTAGGCTGTGGACCCAGTGTTGCCACATCATTCCAATTTTTCAAAGAAAGCAAAAAAGCCCTCAGCAGACTGTGGAGGCTGATTTCAGTTTTCAGGCTACCTGATTTTCGGTTTAGTTTTGTTTTTACTTCTGACCTAGCATTTGCTCAGGCTTTCCTGGTGGCTCAGCGGTAAAGAACTTGCCTGCCAATGTAGAAGACACAGGTTTGATCCCTGGGTCGGGAAGATCCCCTGGAAATGGCCACCCATTCCAGTATCCTTGCCTGGGAAATCCCATAGACAGAGGAGCCTGGCAGGCTACAGTCCATGGGATCACAAAGATTCGGACACAACTGAAGTGACTTAGTACGCACACATTTTGTTCTTACTCTGCCAATCGTCAGGGATGCTATGATGACTGAAATACATCAGGTTACTTCTAGCTTAGTAAATCATCAGGAGGTGAGTCAGGTGGGAAGATGATAGAGTCACAGGAAGGATTTAGTTATTTATTGGCTGTGTACCATGTGAGATCCTAATTCCCTGGTCAGGGATCGAACCCACACACCCTTTATTAGAAGCATGATGTCTTAACCACTGGACCACCAGGGAGTCCCCACAGGAAGAATTTAAAAGAACACTATTTGGAGACTCAGACATCTTAGAGTAATGGCATCCAGATAGCTTCTTTTTGCTTTCTTGTCTCGTACAGATTCCAGCAGAGGTCACATGCATGTGTGGGTGCTTAATAAATGCTCTTTGAAGGTGACGATAATGAATTGAGATATGGGAAATCTGAAAACACTCTCTAGGAATGTGGCTTAGGGTGTGAAATGCTTTAGAACGATTCCCTGTGAGAAAAGGCTAAAGGAATTGGGGTTACTAATACCATATCACAGAGAAAAGAAGGTTAAGGAGAATTTAATAGCCATCTTCAAATATCTAAAGGGATGTTGCTCATGTGTTTTAAACATCAGTTCTTGTCTACTAAGGACAGGACATGAGGGAATTATCTTAAATGGGAGCAGGAGGGACTTAGATTAGATATCAATGGGGGGACAAGCCAGCTGAAAGAATTGTGAGATGCCAGACAGCGACATGATTTAGAGAAAGGATATGGTTATTTTAGGAACAGGGGTTGCTGATTATTATTAGGGCAAATGTAGAGCCTGGGGCCTCCAAGTCAGCCAGTTACTAGCTATAAGATCTTGAGACAGTGACGTCACCTATTTGAGGTTCAGTTTCCTCATTTGTTAAAAGGGGATAAGAACAATATCTATTTATTGGATTGTTGTGAGGATTACATTAGATTAGGTCTAATGGCTTTATTGGGCTTCCCTGGTGGCTCAGCAGTAATCTACCTTCAATACAGGAGACTCAGGTTCAATCCCTGGGGTTGGAAAGATACCCTGAAGAAGGAAATAGCAACCCCCTCCAGTATTCTTGCCTGGGACAATCCCATGGACAGGAGAGTCTGGGGGGCTATAGTCCATGGGGCCGCAAAAGAACTGGACATGATTTAGCGACTAAACAACATCAACAATGACTTGATAAGCCATTAGGTATATCGGCGTCAGGCACAGAACAAGGCTTGACCAATGAGGGATGCCATTCATTGCAATTCATCTACTAAGGTCCTATGTATGGAAAAAAGAAAGCAAATAAACAACTCCCCACACTACAAAAAACACTCTGCACGTAAACATAATCTCTTTTCAGAGGCATCAAACAAGCAAATACTGCTGGGTGTTGTGGGGCTTACAATCTCATTGAAAACACCGGATGTGAACATTCAGAAACTGAAATAAATATAAGATTAAGATAACAGAGTCAGCAGAGTGAGGTAGTTAAGAGCTACGAGTGTGGAAAATGCATGAGTCCTTAGAATAGTGCCTGGCACCTTAGGAATTGTTTCCCCTGATAGATCAAAACCACAGTGCCAGCTAAAGGTCAATTTTTAAATGAAAGCTTGAGAAAAAAAGCCTATGGAGTTCTCAAGTGGGAGAAACTGCTCCAAAATAGTATAGGTCAAACAAACAAATGGGTAAGATTGAATGCACTAATCTGTAAATGTTTTTGATCAGAAGGATCTTGGTTGTCTTAATCAAATGATCAATTATCCACTATTTGGATGTCCTAAACTTTTATTCTTAAAACATTTGCAGGCACTGCTGTGAATACCCTACTTGTCAGCTTTCAAAGAAAAACAGTTATTTGTTTCTGATATTTTGAATACACTCAAGAAGCAGTTTTCTACATTGATTGTATTCTATGAACTTTACTTCATAGCAATTATAACTCCTGCAGCGCATTTAACTTACTAATATTTATTGAAATATTTTTAGCTGCAAAAACATTTTATGTTCACTATTATTTATTAATGCCCTGTTTTAAAATATTACACATAAAATTTATTCCAGTGCACATTAGTAAATAAATTATGCTTGTAATTTCTAATGCATTTTTAATTATAAATTTATCCATGTCTACCTTTATTTATGATAGCGGTGTCTCAGTGTTGAACATACTGTATATTAATGGAGACACTGTTAATTATGCATTCTTAGAAGTTGCATTCGACAAAACATACGAGTCTGTTTTTTTACATCCTAAGTCCTGTTAACATCATTAATTTAGAAGTTAGAACTCACAGCACTAGCTAACCTTTAAAGCAAGAAAATATGCTAGTAGAAACTGGTTATAGAGCCTGGATTTGGGGAGGGACTGCATTTATCTATAAATGTAGCCAGAGACATACTAAATAGTACCAGCCAGATGTTTCATTTTCACTCCAAGTATCTTAAAAAGGACACCAGAAATAATATTCAGCACAAAAAGACAATAGAACAAAGCTCAGGGACTCTCTGCAAACACCCAGAACAGATCTACGCTTAAACAGTATCTGCTGAGTGTAATGTTTAAGATTTTCTGGTTGGTTAATTTTGTGCTTCTCTTCCACCCACCCAACTCACCTTATTATGAGCAATATATTTGTTTTAAAAAATTCTTCACACTGAAATGTTATTTTAATTTGAAAAAACACTATGTTGTTCTGAAATCGTCAATTTCTTTCAAATAGTTTGAATGGATTTTTGACACCTAATTTACTGTTGTCTTGAAAGTACTTTGTAACATAACAGTAAAAATGCCTGTTTTCCCTATGGGAGGAAAAAATATATTTCAAAAGGAGAGGAAACTAAAAGTGGGGAAATAGAAGGGAAGCATAGTCACACATACACAATATGAAGAACACACATTTGCAAAGAAACTAGAAGGTGCCTCCCTTTGCCCACCGCGCTGGCAGGGCTTGAAAGAGTGTTCCTTTCATCTTATCATGTTCACTCTCAGCTTGTTGTCATAGATTTGGCAAAGTCGTATTTTCCACACACAAATTCTGCTTAGCAACAAAAGATTTCCAGTTGCATCCTGTGTGTGTTTTGAGTACCTTTTCATTTAACATGCATTTTACCAAGTGTTTATGGTGTTTTAAGTTTTAAACATGTTAGAGAGAGAGCAACATGCTCCTTTGCTCGTGGCCTGTCAGGGAGACAGTTGTGTATTGAAAGAATAACAGAAAATGTGATAAATCTTGAACACAGAAAATGAAGCTTTTCATGTGACCTGTGAGTGAGAAGCATTCTTAGAAAACTTTCTAGAGTAGGAGAAGCAGTATGTGAATTTGATTTTCATTCTTGGTTTTCAAGAATGAATAGAGGGACTTCCCTAGTGGTCAGTGGTTAAGAATACACCTGCCAATGCAGGGGACACAGGTTCAATCCCTAGTCCAGGAAGATTCCACAGGTCTCAGGGCAACTAAGCCTGTACACCACAACTACCGAAGCCAGAGCACCCTAGAGGCCATGTTCCACAACAAGAGAAGCCACTCCAATGAGAAGCCCACACACTGCAATTAGAGAGTAGTCCTTACTCTCCATAACTAGAGAAAGCCTGCACGCAGCAACAAAGACCCAGCTCAGGCAAATAAATAAATAAATGTTTTAAAAGATACCATTTTTAAAAAGAATGAATGGAATATACATGGGAATTTCCTTGCTGTCTAGTAGCAAGGATTCAATGTTTTCACTGTCAGGACCTGGGTTTGATCCCTGGTTAGGAAACTAAGATCCTGTAAGTCTAGTGGTGTGGCCAAACACACACACACACATGCTTAATGGTTAGAATTGTTAAAATGGCACACATACATTTAATAAAAACATTTTTATACAAGCATATTGGGATTTACCCTTTAAGAATCCCACCACTCTGTTATGTAGAAACCCAAAATAGTCCATGAACAGTATGAAAAGGCAAGAAGATAGGACACTGAAAAATGAACTCCCTAGGTCGATAGGTGCCCAATATGCTACTGGAGAGCAGTGGAGAAGTAACTCCAGAAAGAATGAAGGGACGGAGCCAAAGCAAAAACAACACCCAGTTGTGGATGTGACTGGTGATAGAAGCAAGGCCCGATGCTGTAAAGAGCAATATTGCATATGAACCTGGAATGTTAGGTCCATGAATCAATCAACGCAAATTGGAAGTGGTCAAATAGGAGATGGCAAGAGTGAACGTCGACATTCTAGGAGTCTGCAAATTAAAATGGACTGGAATGGGTGACTTTAACTCAGATGACCATTATATCTACTACTGTGGGCAGGAATCCCTTAGAAGAAATGGAGTAGCCATCATAGTCAATAAAAGAGTCCAAAATGCAGTACTTGGATGCAATCTTAAAAACAAGAGAATGATCTCTGTTCGTTTCCAAGGCAAACAATTCAATATCACGGTAATCTAAGTTTATGCCCTGACCAGTAACACTGAAGAAGCTGAAGTTGAATGGTTCTGTGAAGACCTACAAGACTTTCTAGAACTAACACCCCAAAAAGATGTCTTTTTCATTATAGGGGACTGGAATGCAAAAGTAGGAAGTCAAGAAACACCTGGAGTAACAGGCAAATTTGGCCTTGGAGTACAGATTGAAGCAGGGCAAAGGCTAATAGAGTTTAGCCAAGAGAATGCACTGGTCATAGCAAACACCCTCTTCCAACAACACAAGAGAAGACTCTACACATGGACATCACCAGATGGTCAACACCGAAATCAGATTGATCATATTCTTTGCAGCCAAAGATGGGGAAGCTCTATACAGTCAGCAAAAACAAGACCGGGAGCTGACTGTGGCTCAGATCATGAACTCCTTATTGCCAAATTCAGACTTATATTGAAGAAAGTGGGGAAAACCACTAGACCATTCAGGTATGACCTAAATCAAATCCCTTATGATTATACAGTGGAAGTGAGAAATAGATTTAAGGGGCTAGATCTTATAGACAGAGTGCCTGATGAACTATGGATGGAGGTTCACGGCATTGTACAGGAGACAGGGATCAAGACCATCTCCAAGAAAAAGAAATGCAAAAAAGCAAAATGGCTGTCTGGGGAGGCCTTACAAATATCTGTGAAAAAAAGAAAAGTGAAAAGCAAAGGAGAAAAGGAAAGATAAACCCATTTGAATGCAGAATTCCAAAGAATAGCAAGGAGAGATAAGAAAGCCTCCCTCAGTGATCAGTGCAAAGAAATAGAGGAAAATAATAGAATGGGAAAGACTAGAGATCTCTTCAAAAAAATTAGAGATACCAAGGGAACATTTAATGCAAAGATGGGCTCAATAAAGGACAGAAATGGTATGGACCTAACAGAAACAGAAGATATTAAGAAGAGATGGCAAGTACATAAAAGATCTTCACAACCGAGATAATCACAATGGTATGATCACCCACCTAGAGCCAGACATCCTGGAATGTGAAGTCAGGTGGGCCTTAGGAAGCGTCACTACAAACAAAGCTAGTGGAGGTGATGGAATTCCAGTTGAGCTATTTCAAATCCTAAAAGATGATGCTGTGAAAGTGCTGCACTCAATATGCCAGCCAATTCAGCAGTGGCCATGGGGCTGGAAAAGATCAGTTTTCATTCCAATCCCAAAGAAAGGCAATGCCAGAGAATGCTCAAACTCCCACACAATTGCACTCATCTCACATGCTAGCAAAGTAATGCTCAAAATTCTCCAAGCCAGGCTTCAGCAATATGTGAACCATGAACTTCCAGATGTTCAAGCTGGATTTAGAAAAAGCAGGGGAACCAGAGATCGAATTGCCAACATCCATTGGATCATAGAAAAAGCAAGAGAGTTCCAGAAAAACATCCACTTCTGCTTTATTGACTATGCCAAAGCCTTTGTGTGGATAACAACAAAGTGTGGAAAATTCTGAAAGAGATGGGAATATCAGACCACCTGACCTCCCTCTTGAGAAATCTGTATGCAGGTCAGGAATCAACAGTTAGAACTGGATGTGGAAAAACAGGCTGATTCCAAATAGGAAAAGGAGTACATCAAGGCTGTATATTGTCACCCTGCTCATTTAACTTACATGCAGAGTACATCATGAGAAACACTGGGCTGGATGAAGCACACGCTGGAGTCAAGATTGCTGGGAGAAATATCAATAACCTCAGATATGCAGATGACACCACACTTATGGCAGAAGGTGAAGAACTAAAGAGCTTCTTGATGAAAGTGAAAGAGGAGATTGAAAAAGTTGGCTTAAAGCTCCACATTCAGAAAACTAAGATCATGGCATCAGGACCCATCACTTCATGGCAAATAGATGGGGAAACAGTGGAAACAGTGGCTGACTTTATTTTTCTGGGTTCCAAAATCACTGCAGATGGTGACTGCAGCAATGAAATTAAAAGATGCTTAGACAGCATTAAAAAGCAGAGACACACTTTGCCAACAAAGTCCAACAAAGTTGGACTACAAAGAAAGCTGAGCGCCGAAGAATTGATGCTTTTGAACTGTGGTGTTGGAGAAGACTCTTGAGAGTCCCTTGAACTGCAAGGAGATCCAACCAACCCATCCTAAAGGAAATCAGTCCTGAATATTCATTGGAAGGACTGATGCTGAAGCTGAAACTCCAATATTTTGGCCACCTCATGTGAAGAGTTGACTCATTGGAAAAGACCTGATGCTGGGAGGGATTGGGGGCAGGAGGAGAAGGGGACGACAGAGGATGAGATGGTTGGATGGCATCAACAACTCAATGGACATTGAGTTTGGGTAGACTCCAGGAGTTGGTGATGGACAAGGAGGCCTGGCGTGCTGCAGTCCATGGGATCGCAGAGTTGGACAGGACTGAGCAACTAAACTGAACTGAACTGAAAATAGCCACTAGAGAAGCCACAAGGAGAAAACCAAGGTTCCCTGGCCAACACTTCTCGCCATCTGTGGTCTTCCAACCATTCTAACTGCCATCTGACTGAAAATACGTGAGGAAGCCAGGAAGACTGGCAGAACAACCACCCATCAAGCCACAAAATCTTGAGAAATAATAAATGGTTGTTCAAAATTCTGTAAAGCAATTATCCTTCATTGAAAAAAATCAGATTTTTTTAAAAAATGATTGTTTTAAGCCACTTACAAAAAAGGTTGGGAGAGAAAGAGCGAGTAGGACTTCATTGTACGGAGAGAGAAAAGGCAATTGAGGTTGAGCAGGAATTGCTCCAGCAATTGTGTTTGAGGAAAGCAAACATGTAAAAGTTCCTGATTCTTGCTGCCCATCTCGGTGCCTTGGGTAATAGGAGCAGGTGTTTACAGAACACTCCCTGTGTGCCAGGCACTGTTCTAAGCATGCTCTTTGCATTAGCTCAGTGGATGCTCACAATAAACCTAGATGAGCAAATAGATACACAGAAAGCAAATCACTTATTGAAGGTCACACAGCTAGTAAGTGACTTCAAACCTCTGTCCACTGCCCCCATTCTAGTCCTGGGGACCAGAAGAAAAGGAACCTCCGTCCCTTCCCATGGCCTCCTTTCCAAGTTGGAGCTGAAGTTTGGAAAACCTGATTGTCACAGATTGGTCCCTATGCCCTTGTGTCTGCTGAAGTCCCAACCAACCCCTGGCCCAGCACCATCAGTATGTTGTAAGAATAAAATTTATATGTGTCAGTTGTCACAGTCCTACTCCTATGCACCCCTACATCAAGAGATAGGTCAAGGTAAGCTTTGCACTTTAAAGCTACTTCCACTCTCTGATACAATTCCCAGTCCTTGAAGGCTAATCCATGTAGTTGGCCCTCCTCCTCATCTAACTACCTTCCTCAGTTGTAGAATGGCTTGGGAAGCACCCTGGTTTCCTTTTCACCCTATGTCCATCCCTCATCCTGAGGTCTTTTAAAGTCACATGGCATCTTGGTTCCTTGACTGTCTCATCTTTAGCAACTTTTTCCCCCATTGCACTTGAGCCAGGAACCCATTCTCAGATAGCTGTTCATCTGAAGTTATTCAGGACATCCATCTCTTAGGATAACCTCCATCTTTCTGCCTGGTACCATCAATGATTTCTACTACTCCTATTCTGAGACCTTCAGGCCAGTAACATGAGCCTTTCCAGAATTCTCTTATGTACCTCTTGAGCATCCATTCTGTGCCTTTTAAAAAAAATTTAAACTTTTAACTTTCTATTGGGTTATAACCAATTAACAATATTGTGGTTATTTCAGGTGAACAGTGAAGGGACTCCGCCGTACATATACATATATCCGTTCTCCCCCAGACTTCCCTCCCATCCAGGCTTCCATGTAACATTGAGCAGAGTTCCATGTGCGATACAGTAGGTTCTTGTTAGCAGTGTGTACCTGTCCATCCCAAACTCCCTATCTATTCCTTCCCGCCCCATCCTTCCCTCTAGCAACTATAGACTCCTTCTCTAAGTCTATGAGTCTGTTTCTGTTTTGTAAGTAAGTTCATTTGCATCATTTTTTTTTATATTCCACATATAAGGGATGTCATCCGATATTTCTCCTTCTCTGACTTCCTTCACTCAGTATGACAATCTCTAGGTCCATTCATGTTACTGCAAATGGCATTATTTCATTCTTTTTAATGACTGAGTAATATTCCATTGCATATTTGTACCACATCTTCTTTATCCATTCCTCTGTTGTTGGACATTTAAGTTGCTTCCATGTCTTGGCTACTGTAAATAGTGCTGCAATGAACGCAGGGGTGCATGTATCCTTTCAGATCATGTTTTTCTCCAGATATATGCTCAGGAGTGGGATTGTAGGATCATATGGCAGCTCTATTTTTAGTTTTTTAAGACACCTCCATACTGTTCTCTATAGTTCTGTGCCTTTTGTTTTAAGCATTCTTAAAAGCTGAGATCTTAAACTCCTTGACCCCATCACACCTGTCTGGCCAAACATCTTCCTGGGATTAACCCAACTGCTCAATTTTTGTCTGTCTGTATCTTAACTGTTCAAGCTAACTATAGAAAAATCACACAACCATCATATTAGTATCACCATAAATCAAGAGTCTTCATTTTCAACAGCGTCCTCAATGTTCCTGAAATCTTACCACATTTCCCTGCTCTCCAACTTGCTACAGTGACTATTTCAAATTCATAGTCAAACTTAACTGTAAGCTTCTACAGGGTAAAGTCCCTGTCTGCTTTTTCACTACTAAATCTCCAGAGCCTAGGATAGGCTTAATACACAGGCACTCAATAAGTATCTCTTTAGTGACTGGCATGTAGTAATAGTGGTAAGCATTTTATGCAAGTATTAGTAAAAGTTAGCTACATGCCTATTCTACATGAGCTGTATGTATTAGCTCATTTAATTCTCACAAACTACCCCCCACCCCCGCACCTGTGAGGTTAATTAGGACTTTTGTCATTCCCATTTTACAGATAAGGAAATTTAGAGAGACAGCTTATTAAAAAGAAGTCATAAAACTTACAAGTGGTAGAACCTATAGAGAAAATGCTTAGTTGGTCCAGTTGAGTTTTAAGCAATCAAGCAGCTGTGTTTTTGACTGGAGGCCAAGAGACGAGTGAAAATGAAGTTTCATATTTAGAGGGAACAGATAACCTGGTGGACCTCAGAACACAGAATATCCAATCTTTTTCAAACCCTGGCTTTGTCAGAGCACCTCCAACAGGCCCCTGATGAAACTGTGGCGATGTGTGTACAGAAAACACCTTTGGGCAGTAAGGTGCGTATTTTTTCTCCATATGAGCCAAGATATCTATCACACTTTTGAATAGATGAGGGTGGATCCATGGTGTATTTGCTGGTAACTTTAATATTGGCGAAGGTCCCCTGGCATAAGGAGCTTGCCAGGTGGGAGTGGTAAACAATCTGCCTGCCAGTGCAGGAGATGCCTGTTGGATCTCTGGGTTGGGAAGATCCCCTGGAGGAGGAAATAGCAACCCACACAGTATCCTTGCCTGGAAAATCCCATGGACAGAGGAGCCTAGTGGGTTGCAGTCCTTGGGATCACAGAATCTGACAAGACTGAGCGTGCATGCATGCTCGCTAAGGTACCCCCAGAGGTGAAATTCAGACTTGTTTTTTTTTCTTTCTTTTGCTAAGGTGCATTTTCAAGGGAGACATTCCAGATCATCTCTCAGATAGGAGAGGTATCATATTATTGCACTGCTATCCCCTTAGTAGTAGCGTCCCCACTGATTCCCTGAAGACAGAAAGATGGGCAACAATGAGTTCCTGTTTGGGGCGGGTCCATACATCTCATGGAAATCCCTGAATTTCTGGGATGATAATTACCTTCATTTTACAGAAAATAAGAATAATGACTAACATTTACTAAGTTTATTAAGTGTCGGGCACTGTGCCGAGTGTTTTTAGAGCATCACCCCACTCGATTCTGACAGCAGGACTATATTTCGAACTACTCGATATTGGGTCAGAGAAGGGAGTGTTTTGTCCTAGGATACACAGCAGGTATTTGAACCAGCTCTTCCTGACTCAAGAGACTAAGCTCCTCATCACTCATTTCTGGAAGAACTGAGGGCTTTTCTCCATGGAAGTGGGGAGAGAGGAGGAGATTCGACGGAGAAGGCTGACGTGGATGTCTATCCAACGCAAACCTAGAGGTCTCTGTTTTGCTAGATTCCCCAACTAATCTCTGACCCAGGCCTTGCCTAGGGGCGGGGAAGTGGTGCGCGTGCGCACGGCGTCCCGTTCGGCCCCGCCTCCCGGGAGGGCTTCCCACCTCTCTCTCGGCGCTGGGGCTTGCGCACTACGTCCCCAGCCAACGGCTGTTTCCCGGTCGGGGACTTCCGGTGTGTGGGGTGTGGTTCCGGGTCGTGGCGCGGCTCGGGGCAACAGGGCTGCTGCTCGGCCGGCCAGCGGCAGCGAGCGGCGGGGGTATGAGGGCGAGCCCGGGAAGCGGCTGCTGAGCCGGCCGGGAGGAGCGCCAGTCCCCGAGGATTCCGAGAGTGCGGAGCTGGGGCAGGGACCGGGGGTCGCGGGGGAGCCGGGCCCTCCCCCCAGGAACGTGTCCCAGGGCCATCCCGGCCCGTAGTGTGGCAGCAGCTTCAGGTAAAGGTTGCCCCAGCCGCTAGCTCCATCGCTCACACCCCTGCCAGCCCACCGAAGGAGCCTGGCTTCCCTCCTCACTCCTCCGCGCTCGCCGCCGCCCGGCGGACAGACTGTCTGGCCCTTGCTCCAGTATCCAGTGAGCATTCGTTTCCTGGCCCTTTCCAGAACTGAAGGCTGTTACGAACCTGACAGCTTGGGCGTGTGATTTGGGGGAGGAGAAGCTAGTGGACTCGGTAGTATTGGGGTTTGGGGAGGGTACTGTTAACTGACAGTTTTTGGTTCTACTCGGTGTCTTAATCTTCATAACATGAAAATCAGGTTTTTAAAACCTTGCTTGTGCATTCCTTGTCTAACGCCCCTTATCTCCATTGCCCCAAAGGAGTAAAACAGCCTTGCAGAACTGTTTTTTTATAGGCAGAGTGCTGCTGGAACTTTGATTCAGCCTTTTGTTTATGGGAGTGGCATAGAGTCTTCTAGATCTGTTTAAGGTTGGAGAAGAAAATACAATGTAGTTTAAACAGAAGCATTACTTTAACCTGAGACCCGAAAGTTGACTCAGAGATTGGCGCAATTTTCATTCTGAATGAAGTGATTTTTGAAGCTTATCACAATACTTGGCACTGTGCAAAAGCATCATGTTGTTGTAAACCAAAAGCAGCAAAGTTCAAAACTTCCCCAGGTGTGAACAGTCAAATGGAGACAGGTGTTTACACACATCAGTTAAAGTCAAGTCAACAGTCTTACTCTGTTTTGACAAGCAGAAGGGGTGGATTCCTAATTTAAAGCAGCAGGGAAAGGAGGTACCTTGTTCTATTCTTCATATTCTGTGAGTTCACACAAGATGCTCAGTAAATGCTGGAAGGGTTGTTGATGAAGGATTGATACTTGTTTTCATCTTGTTCAGTTTACACACTTGTAGGCTTGTTGGGGCCTGTGAGACTGCTGGTGGCTCCTTTCCCATTCAGATTTATGCTCATACTTACTTTCGTCTACCCTGATGCTGGAGGGTACGCAGATCCCTGATCTGGTTTCTGATCTGGCTCCTGGCTAACTTTCCAGCTAAGCTTCAAAAGGCCCCTTACCCTGATTCTTTACTCTAGATAAGTAGGACCTGGAATGGACTCTGTCCTTTCCTTTGTTGTTAGCACTTTCTTTCTGCCTAGATTTCTCCTTTTCTGTTTCCATCTATTGGTGTTACCCAGGGCCCACCTGAAATTGGCCTTGCCTCAACCAGTTCAGGACAACCTCAGGTAGAAATGGTTTCTTTTATAGAATCCTTTAAACGCTTGTTATTCTATAGGCTTGGCCACAAAGTTTGTTTGGGTTTTCAGAAAAACCTGAACGAACTTTTTGGCCAACCCAGTTGATCACTTAGCAAACATTTATTGAGTATGGATGTATACCAGGTCATCTGATGTGAACAGCTGACTCATTGCAAAAGTCCCTGATGGTGGGAAAGATCAAGGGCAGAAGGAGAAGTGGGTGTCAGAGGATGAGATGGCTTGGATGGCATCACTGATGCAGTGGACATGAACTTGGGCAAACTATGGGAGATAGTGAGGGACAGAGAGGCCTGGCATGCTGCAGTTCATAGGGTCGCAAAGAGTCAGACACGACTGGGCAACTGAACGATAACACATATACCAGGTACCATGCTAGACAGCGTAGGGATAAACAAGATTCAGTTCTTTCCTGCTCAATTTAGTGAAAAAGATAGGAAATAATTCTGACAGAGTGGTATGTGCACTGGGTTGGAGTTCTTTTGGTGATTCACTGGTGGTACAGGAGGGGAAGAGGTCATCCACTTTTGAGGCATGTGCAATGACCTGGTAAGGCTTCACAATGTTGGGTAAACTGAGCTTTATTATTATAGTGGAGAAATTATGTCAGGTGTCTCTTGTTTAATTATTTTAACTTCAATTCACAGATTAGGAGGGCTCAGGATAAATAACACATCTGGTATGAGACAGAGCCAGGATCCAAACCCAGGTGTGTCTTACGCTTGTATCTGTGCCTTGTTTGTGTTTTTTCTTTTCTCACACCGTAGCTCTCTGTATGCAAATACATATTGAAGCAACTATTCAGAGAAAAAAATATGTGTTAAAATGAATGGTGTGGATAGTTCTTTAAATGTAGAGAAGACCATAGTCTTCCAAGGCAAGATGGTAGTATGTGGTTCAGCTCAGCTTTGAATATGAGTGGACCAGACATTCTGTAGAGAACAGCTATGGACTCTGACCTCAATTCTTGGTCCCTCCTCTTTAATAACTATGTGACCTTTGGCAAGTTTCTTAATTCTTAGCATCATTTTCAAGTATAGTTTGGGATAGAGAATGATACAGATTTCGTGGAGTAATGTGAGCTGATGTGGATAAAGTGCCTGGTATGTGGCAAGGTTCCCTGAGATGGTAGCTGTTAAGATGTAAAGGTGCAGTGTCTGTGGCATGGTTTTAGAGTAGTGAGTAGATCAGCCAGAATAAAGCAAGCCGTTGCTTCTGTAAGTGTGTGTGTGTGTGTGTTTTAGTCACTCAGTTGTGTATGACTCTGTATGACCCCATGGACTGTAGTCCACCAGGCTTCTCTGTCCGTGGAATTCTCCAGGCAAGAATATTGGATTGGGTTGCCATTCCCTTCTCCAGGGCATCTTCCCAACCGAGGGATCGAACCTGGGTCTCCTATGTAGGCAGGAGGATTCGTTACTGCCTGAGCCAGTAATACTGGGCAGTAAAGTTGGAGGGCCATTACAGGGCCAGAGTCAGGGCTTGTATGTCAGGCAAGAGAGGTCAATTCCAGTTTCTGCTCATAACCCTTCTTGTTAATGAATACCTTGAAGATAAATGATTCATTCAGCAGTGCCAGGGAAAATGTTAGACCCAGAGATGCAAAAAGGAATATAACCAGGTCCCTACCCTGAGGGGGTTTCCATTCCATTCCTACAGGGGAGGTGTGTGTGTGTGTGTTTGTACTACAGGTGAACTGTAGTAATGCATTTTCAGTACTAAGATAGTAGTCCCCACAAGGTACTGTGGAGCACAAAGGAGGAAACACTGGTAATGGTAGCTTGGGAGCACTTGCTGTGTACCAGCATTATGTTAAATGCATTATCTCGTTTATTCCTCTACAGGATGATGTTGTAAGTATTCTGATGTTACAGATGAGGAAACTAGAGCACAGAGGGGTTAAATGAATTCCTTTAGTTTATGGAGTTGATGGAGCTGAGAGTAGGGGGGATTATCTCCTAGACTTCGGTAACTCTCCTTTTTAACACTATGCCACATTCTTTCTTTGGGATGTGGATGGCTTCAAAGAGGAGCCAGCCCTTGAGCCCTAGACTCAGCCTCTGCACTGGGCAATAGGAATAATGGGGATTGAACACGGCTTCTACAACTCAAGGAGCTCATCACCTTATCTGTCATGTTTGGTATATATATTTAAGTGGGGTGTCTCTTTTGCTTGTTGACTCATAACTGAAGACTTTAGAAACTATAGCAGTTCAGTGGATTATATGTGCTTCAGCTGAGAGAATTTGCTGTAAATCTGTTATTCTGATTGTTGTCGTTCAGCCACTCAGTCATGTCTGACTCTTTGCGACGCCATGAATGGCAACACACCAGGCTTCCCTGTTTCACTATCTCCTGGAGTTTGTTCAGACTCGTGTCCATTGAGTCAGTGATGCCATCCAACCATGTCATCCTCTGTCATCCCCTTCTCCTCCTGCCCTCAATCTTTCCCAGCATCAGGGTCTTTTCTAATGAATCAGCTCTTCACATCAGGTGGCCAGAGTGTTGGAACTTCAGCATCAGTCCTTCCAATAAATATTCAGAGTTGATTTCCTTTAGGATTGACTGGTTTGATCTCCTTGCAGTTCAAGGGACTCTCAAGAGTCTTCTCCAGCACCAGAGTTCGAAAGCATCAATTCTTTGGCACTCAGCCTTCTGTATGGTCCCCTCTCACATCTGCACTTGACTACTGGAAAAAGCATAGCTTTGACTATCTGAACCCTTGTCAGCAAAATGACGTCTCTGCTTTTTAATATGCTATCTAGGTTTGTCGTAGCTTTTCTTCCAAGGAGCAAGTGTCTTTTTTTTTTTTTTTCCATTTATTTTTATTAGTTGGAGGCTAATTACTTTACAATATTGTAGTGGTTTTTGCCATACATTGACATGAATCAGCCATGGATTTACATGTGTTCCCCATCCTGATCCCCCCTCCCACCTCCCTCTCCACCCGGTCCCTCTGGGTCTTCCCAGTGCACCAGCCCCAAGCACTTGTCTCATGCATCCAACCTGGGCTGGTGATCTGTTTCACCCTTGATAATATACATGTTTCGATGCTGTTCTCTCTAAACATCCCACCCTCGCCTTCTCCTGCAAGTGTCTTTTACTTTCATGGTTGCAGCCACTGTCCGCAGTGATTTTGGAGCCCAAGAAAATAAAGTCTGTCACTCTTCCCATTTTTTCCCCATCTATTTGCCATGAAGTAATGGGACCAGATGCATGATCTTAGTTTTTTGAATGCTGAGTTTTAACTTGACCTTGTGTTTTCTGTGAGTTTGAAGTTTTTCAGAGGTTTTGACCCCAAAGATAGCACATTTCAGCTTGTGTTAAATTTAAAATAACTGAGTGCTTATAGTCATTGTTAGATGCTTTTGTATACCTTGAAAAGTTTAGTCGCTCAGTTGTGTCTGACTCTTTGTGACCCCATGGACTGTAGCCTACCAGGCTCCTCCATCCACAGGATTTTCCAGGCAAGAATACTGGAGTGGGTTGCCATTTCCTTCTCCAGAGGATCTTCCTGACCAAGGGATCGAACCCGGATCTCCCATATCGTAGGCAGACGCTTTACCATCTGAGCCACCAGGGAAGTCCTCTTGTGTACCTTACTTTCTTCAATCTTCTTGATTCTGTGGATTTGTTAATTTAGTTCTCTCTTTTTTTTTCAAATTTTTATTTATTTATTTATTTTTGGCTGAGCTGGGTGTTGGTTGCTGCACGGACTTTCTCCGGTTGCCACGAGCGGATCTGCTCTCTACTTGCGATGCTCAGACTTCTCATTGTGGTGGCTTCTCTTGTTGCAAAACAGGGCTCCAGAGTACTTGGACTCAGTAGTTGTGGCACACGGGCCTAGTTGCCCTGCGGTATGTGGAATCTTCCCGACCAGGAATCAAACCCGTGTTTTCTGCATTGGCAGGCGGATTCTCAACTCCTGGTCCACCAGGGAAGTCCTAGTTCTCTTTTCAACTCTACCTCAGGAGTCTCCAAATCAGATGCCCATGATGTAACATAAAGAGTAGGACAGACCTTGTGAACTGGAGGGCACGTGACCAGTCAGTCTAAAAGCAGCTGTCACTACTCAGCTCCAATTGCTTATCACTGTGTGAGGAAGTGGGCCCAGTGTCCCTAGATCTTCCGATTGTTTTCAAGAGGGATGCTGGAAATTTGGATTTTAATGTATTTAGTTTAAAAAAATTGCCATTATAAAAACACCATGTAGATCAAAACACGTTTGTGGGCTGTGTACAGTCTTAGGCGGCCTGATTGTGAATTCTGACCTACCTGCTCACTGACATTTTGGTACCCACTGTTCAAAGCAGGAGGTCCAACACAGTTGTGATCATTGATCAGAAATCTACTGATAAATTGCTGGAGTGAGGGAGTATTGTATTGGAGTCATACTGATATCTGGGGAAGTGGCAGGGCGAATACTTTTATTGTATAGTCAGGCTAAATCAGGGATGGGGTTTGAATGAGATGATGACCTTGTAATACTTTTGTGCCCTTAGCACTTTAAATGTCACCAGGTCTCCTGTCTCTTTTGGTCCTCTCTATAGTACATGATGGCACCCCACTCCAGTACTCTTGCCTGGAAAATCCTGTGGACGGAGGAGCCTGGTAGGCTGCGGTCCATGGGGTCTCTAAGAGTCGGACACGACTGAACAACTTCACTTTCACTTTTCACTTTCATGCATTGGAGAAGGAAATGGCAGCCCACTCCAGTGTTCTTGCTTGGAGAATCCCAGGGACGGGGGAGCCTGGTGAGCTGCTGTCTACGGGATCACACAGAGTCGGACACGACTGAAGTGACTTAGCAACAGCAGCATAGTACATGAAGTGAACAAGGCAGGGTGGTTATCATAACCTCTGGAAATGAAGAAATTGCTGCCCAGTGATTTACAGTTTAGTAGGAAGTGCACTTGACTGAGCGGGACTTGAATTCTGAACGCTGGTATGCCAGTTACAGCCTTTTGATTTTGGTCAAGTCAAAAATCCTTGTATCCTTTTTCTCATCTGGATAATAATGAGGGAGCTCAATTGAAGTCTTGGTGAGGTCTTTTCAGGATGCTAAGCTTTCCGATTCTAATTGACATGCTTAAAGCTGCACAACTGATTACTGGCAGACCCCAGTGGAGAACAGTTCAAATCTAAAATGCTGCTTCTCTCTTGATGGTGGGTAGGGAGCCACTGTTCAGCTTTTCCCTCTGTTCTTTGTTCATTACTTTTGGGAAAGGACCTTGACAGGCCAGGTGCTCCCCAAATGCATAGAGTGCTTTGTTGATTCTATATACACAAAATTGGAAGGAGGCAGAGAGATACCCAGCCTAGTGAGAGAAATATGGTCAGGGAGCTCCCAGCTCAAGAGTTTAATTTATTTTTATTTTAATACCCAGCTTCCACAAAGTGAAAATTGAAGAAATATTTGTCTTCTAGATACTTGTTTTCATTCATACTCCATCATATAAGGAAATAACATAGACTATAAAAATGAAGAAAAATTCTGAGCAGTCATTCAAAATTTATTAACTCTAGTTGGCAGCAGCCTAGGTATATTGAGGAAATAGATTTAATATAGGAAGCACAAAATTTGGACCCAAAGAAGAAAACAGCTTTAAGTAATTGCAAGTGAGAAAAATGGGAGCAGCCACTTCAACAACAGAACTTAAATTCTGGAAGTAGCAAGAAGGTATTAGAATAACTAGTGGAATTAAATTATGGTAATCGCTTCTGAAAGAAATTGAACATTATGTCACACTTACCTCTAAATCCATGCAGCGTTAGCGTCGTGCCCTGTACTTGAGTGCACTTTTATGAGTATGCTTGTATTACTGATGCTGTCAAAATGGACCAAATGTGTAAAACTTCAAAAAAAATCACAGTTCCCTGTGGACTCATTTTAAGGTACCATATTATAAATAAGTACTGTTTCAGCAGAGAAATTGGTAGAAAATGGTTTGAAGGAATGGTTTTCTTCTTAAAACAAATAACTTTTTAATCTGTGCTTTAGTTGCTGACATACTGGAGGCTAACAGAGGAACTGAGACGCAGAGTTAGCCGGGGCTTTGGAGTCACACTCACCTAGATATGAATATTGGCTCTTTTGGTTATTAGCTCTGTGACCCAGACATCACTGCCACTCTCACATGGTACTTGGGAGCTTGCATATGAGGAGTAAGTACCTCATACCATGATACTTTGGGAGGGATGTAGGTACCAGCATTCAGGGGCACAAGCCATTCGGGTTAGTACAGTGTAACAAGAAATGATTTTATGGCGTGGTTGTAAAGCAATGAGACTTATTTTCTTGTCTGGATCATGAAATTAGTCTTGTTGATTCCCAGTTGTGCTTTGTGAGTTAGCGCGCCTGTGAACTGAGCACTGCTGAGACAGGGGTCTCGGTATGCTATTTTTAGGCTATTAAATGAATTGATCTGTTAAATCACAATAAACACCTCCAGTTGTTTATATTACCTTTTAGTGTGCCCATGACTGCCTTTTGAAGTTGTTAGAGCTAGGAGTATATTATGTATTCCCTGCCCCCATTTTACAAATGCTGAAACTGAAGCTTAGAGAAGTAAAGTGATTCAAGGTAGAAAGCTACTGATAATGGCAAAGCTGTGCTTTGAACCTTTGGGGTTTTTTTTAACTCTAAATACCACAGTGGCTTTTGTCGCTCTTCCATGCTGCTCTAGATCTGAATATTGGAACTGACCCTTGTTTTGGGAGGATCATCAGCTCATTTTAAACTTAGTGCCTGTAGAAAATTGTTGTTGATTATATTGTGGGAATGTTTGGTTACTAGTATACTCTTATGATTTGAAGTTTAAAGATTTAACAAAACTCTAATAATACTCACTGCTGGCAGAGGTTGGTAGTGAGATGATCACTCATATGTGGAAATAAAAATTGGTAAAACTTTTCTGGAAAATGCTCTGGCAGTATTATCACGAGCCTTTAAAATCATATATGCCTTTTGAGTTTGTAATCCCATTACTAAGAATCTTTGTTAAAGAAATAATCAGAAATGCAGAAAAGTATTCATGTTTAAAGATGTTCACTCTGGATTTATAATAGCAAAAATTAGAAACAACTGTAATATTCAAAAAAGAGGTAAGATAAATTTTGGAAAAACCGTGGATTGAAAATACTGTACAAGCATTTTTTAGGAGAATTTTAGTGACATATTAATATGCTCATATAATATGAAGTGAAAAAAGGATATAAAACTATGTAAAGTATGATCTCAATATCGAATATATAAAGAGAAAAAACAGGTGGTGAGATTATAGGTCTTTATGCTTTTTCAGTTTTCCAAAATATTCTCTGATAAGTATAAATTGTTTTCCAGTAAAAAATCCTTTTAGTTTAACTTGTAATTGAGAAATACAAGTTCTATTGCACATCATTTTGATCAAAAAAGTTTTCCCTAATGCAGGTTATCTGAACTTATAAATGGATTGTATTTTCAAGAAGTCAGTTTCAACCTCAGTTGTTTAATGATTAAAATATGGTTTCATCTTTTTTTTTTGGCTGTACCGTACTGCTTCATGCAAGATCTTAGTTCCCTGACTAGGATGGAGTCCTTGCCCCCCGCAGTGGAAGCACAGAATCTTAACCACTGGACTGCCAGGGAAGTCCCTGGTTTTCTGTATTTTGACATAAAGGATGTTGAGGTTCCCAGGCTAGCCTCCTCTTCTCCCCTAAACTATCTTGAAAGAAGAGTCATGTTTGTGTCGGTAGTACCCATGACCCAGTGCTACCCTCACCTCTTTAGTGGCCAGTGGGACAGTGAGTAGCCGTGGGGCAGCTGTGTCTTTCCTAGAGGGCACATGCCTGTCTCCATAAGGCTGGTTGTTGGCATATAGAACTTTTTTTGTGAGTTGAATATTTGTGTCTTGGAAAGTGTGTTTTTAGTATGGGAAATTATAAGTATGAATTTCTATTTCACTTTTAAAACTTTTGTAAGAAAAAAATTAAAGATCAAAGTTTGAATTTTAATTTTTCTGATAACAGTATTCAAGATGTATGAATATTAAAATATCATGAAGAATTGTGCCTTTTACTCTTTTCTGATTATATACTTCATGATTGAAATTGTGATAGTTTCAGCATATACAGTTAAGCATGATGTCTAGTTGTTTTTTTAAATATGCATGGTAATTCTCCTAAATACAATATACAAAAGCATGCAGAAAATTTAACAAAATATTTGAGCATATTTAAATTGGGAAAATACCAGGCAAGATGTTTCTTTTTGTAAACTGCTTCTGTCCAAAGCATTCTGTATATTATCAGAATGAAAAATGACAGCACTTTGTCATCTGTTCAAATTGATATTGCACTCTTTGCAATGACAGCTGAAAAGGCCCACAGGTGCCATATAAAGAGGTGACCATGTTGTCATATTTCATTTCGGCATCCCTCTGCAAAGCCATAATTACCTAATTAGGTTGTTAATTAGGAGATTAGCATTTCACTGTATTGATAGAATGCTCTTTACCGGCATGGGGCTAGATACAGATTTGTCTACCCTAATTTATAGTCTCTGCCTTTTTGGTACTTATTTATTTGCTTAAGATCCTGATGTGGGGCATTTCAGTTTACCTGAGAAACAGTTTGTTTACAAGCTAATGAAGCTTTGATTGCTGGATTAAAGTTGCTGAGTTAAAATATGAACAGAATTAAAAGGGTGGTCACATCCCCAAAATGATAATAAAAATTCTGAGTTAGTATAACTTGTGTTCTCATTAGCATAGGGAACAAACACATGAGAAGAACTGAAGTTGTTGGTAAGAAGTCCAAAATTAAAAACTGTGAAATGTGATAGAGATTTATGTATCCTAAACTAGGCAAAGGAAAGTAGTTATCTTTAATGACAAATCTCTGTCACTTATACTTGAGATATAAAACATGTTAAGTATTTTTAGTGTATTTCAGAAGCTGAAGCATACTTGATGTAGTAGTGTTAGTGGCTCAGTTGTGTCAGACTCTTTGTCACCCCGTGGACTGCAGTCAGCTAGGCTCCTCTGTCCATGGAATTCTCCAGGCAGGAATAGTGGAGTGGGTGGCCATTCCATCTCCAAGTTGATGACTTCAGAACAAACATATTCAGTCTTCCGACTGCCTAAGATAGTCACCATGCAGATTTATTTCATTTGTACCTTCTGATCATTAGCCTCTGCTTGGAACATTCTCTTCCCATAGTCTGTGCAGTCCTGAGTGCTTATGGAATTCAGAGTATTTCACAGTAACCTTCACTTGGTCAGCTATTTGGAGTAAGCTGTGTTTCTGTTAAGTGTGTGGACATTCTTTTTGCATGGAGGTTAGAAGAGGGCTGGTTAAAAAAATATCCACTTGTTTTTACTCCATTGCATGATTTGACTGTAATGTTTATAATTTGTATTACATATACCTTTATCACTCTTTCTAGTTAAGGAGATTTAAGCCCTAAAACTGAAAACTGTTAGGAATACCGTTCCCACTGAGGTGGTAGTTTTCCTCCTTTTGATTGTGTTTGGTATTAGCTGTTTAAGTTGTAGAAAGTGCGTAGTGCTTAAGCCCTTTCCCCCCATAGTGATTATGAAAAATTGCATTTGATTATATCTATAATTTTCTTCAAAATTAAAAAAAGTTGAAAGATATTTTTATATGAAGAAAATACATGTGAAATCTTCCATTTAGTTAGTTAAGCTTTTTGCTTAATTGCAGTCATTCATTTATTCCGTCAGCATTTGCCGAATATATGTTAGGCACTAGTCGTAAGTCTGGGAAGCAACAGTTAGAACTAGACATGGAACAACAGACTGGTTCCAAATAGGAAAAGGAGTACGTCAAGGCTGTGTATTGTCACCCTACTTATTTAACTTATACGCAGAGTACATCATGAGAAACTCTGGGCTGGCGGAAGCACACGCTGGAATCAAGATGGCTGGGAGAAATATCAATAACCTCAGATATGAAGATGACACCACCCTTATGGCAGAAAGTGAAGAAGAACTAAAGAGCCTCTTGACGAAAGCTAAAGAGGAGAGTGGAAAAGTTGGCTTAAAGCTCAACATTCAGAAAACTAAGATCATGGCATCTGGTCCCATCACTTCATGGCAAATAGATGGGGAAACAGTGGAAACAGTGGCTGACTTTATTTTTCTGGGCTCCAAAATCACTGCAGATTATGATTGCACCCATGAAGTTAAAAGACACTTTCTCCTTGGAAGGAAAGTTATGACCAACCTAGACAGCATATTAAAAAGCAGAGACAGTACTTTGTCAACAAAGGTCCATCTAGTCAAGGCTATGGTTTTTCCAGTGGTCGTGTATGGATGTGAGAGTTGGACTATAAAGAAAGTTGAGTGCCGAAGAATTGATGCTTTTGAACTGTGGTGTTGGAGAAGACTCCTGAGAGTCCCTTGGACTGCAAGGAGATCTAACCAGTCCATCCTAAAGGAGATCAGTCCTGGGTGTTCATTGGAAGGACTGATGTTGAAGCTGAAACTCCAGTACTTTGGCCACCTGATGCGAAGACCTTACTCATTTGAAAAGACCCCGATGCTGGGAAAGATGGAGGGCAAGAGGAGAAGGGGACGACAGAGGATGAGATGGTTGGATGGCATCACCAACTCGATGGACATGGGTTTGGGTGGACTCCGGAAGTTGGTGATAGACAGGGAGGCCTGGTGTGCTGCGTTTCATGGGGTTGCAAAGAGTGGGACACGACTGAGTGACTGAAGTGAACTGAACTGGTAAGTCTGGAAATCGAGCAATGAAGACTACAGGCACAGACCCAGCGCTTGGTGGGAATTGTAGTCCAGTAATGGAAGCCCAGCATAGTTTGAGAAGTACAACTTGTGTTAGAGTAATGAAGGGAAGGTGAGTAGGGAGTTGTACGACTCTGGACTTAATGAGGTCAAACCTTCCCGGGATAGGCAGTTGTTGTCGAAATTGAGATCTGAAGGGTGAAGGAGAAAGTGATATTTAAGGCAGGTGAAAGGAGAGAAAAAACTGTTCAAAAGCTGGAAGAATGCTAAAAGTTGAGTATGGCTAGAGTAAAAAGAACAGAGGTGATAAATGGAAGATGGGGCAGCAGGGGCAGCAAGTTCAGTTAAAGAGTTTTGTTTGGGAAGTTGTTGGGCTTCCCTGGTGGCTCAGTGGTAGAGAACTCGCTTCCCAATGCAGGAGATGTGGGTTCCATCCCTGGGTCAGGAAGATCCCCTGGAGAAGGAAGTGGCACCTACTCCAGTATTCTTGCCTGAGAAATTCCAAGGACAGAAGGAGCCTGGCAGGCTACAGTCCATGGGGTTGCAAAGAGTTGGACATGACTGAAGTGACTTCTCACACAAGCATCAAATAGAGAAGAAGTGCATGAGTCTTATTATCCCAATATGACCCCAAAATATACAGGACGAGTCATTAGATATCTTTTTTGGTGAATTGGAGAGAATACTAGTATTTGAGTGTTACAGTTGGGCCTTGCATTGTGACAGTAGCTTTGTGAAATATGAGATGTGTACTGAGGTCCAGAGGTATTGTGACTTGCCCAGTTTTCTCCGCTACTGTATGGTAGAATTGGGGGCACACACAACCTTTCCAAGCCTTTGTGTCGTCTGTCATGCTATCTTGTCATCCTTGTTGTGTCCCCTTCCCTTTGTTCATTTCAAGATGAAGAGAATTCCCACCCCCCACCGCCCCGCAAGCACCAGTAGCTCAGTAGGTTGCTGACCAAGGCATCCTGTAGGTGGCTTCTAGGTCCAGCTCTGGGGTGGATTAAAGCAACGTCTGGTGCTTCAGTATGAGAAGCTGCTCAGTGCAGGTGTTTGTTTGCTTCAACAAAGTTACAAGTGCTCTAGGCTTTAATCTCTCTCAATTAGAACTGTAGATTGGCTACCTCCTCACAAGGTCACAGATGTATATGGAAGTTCTCCTCCTTTTCCCAGGAGAAAAGTCTTGGCATCTCTGACTTTTGGGGGAGGAATTTGATATCTCTTTGATGTAATCAACTTGTAGTGCAAATTGTTTTAATGGTTACTGTTGCCAGCACTGTTCAATTTACTGATTTGTTGGTGTATTCGTGATGGAATCATCTGAACTAGAAGGAATTCTGGAGAACAGCATGGATTCTAGCCTTTCTGTGTTTCTATCCCATCCGCTTTAAAATTGAGATGTAATTCATGTATCATAAAATTTGCTCTTTTAAAAGTGTACACTTGAATGGTTTATCACCCCTAAAGAAGCCCCACACCCATTAGCAGTCACTCCTAGTTCCTCCCTCCACCAGCCACTGGCAGCCATTAACCTACTTGCTGTCTCTATGGATTTGCCTATTCTGAACCTTTTACATAAGTGGAATCACACAGTATGTGGCCTTTTGTGTCTGGCTTCTTTTATTTAGCATAGTTTCATCATTCATCCACACTGTAGCATATATCAGTACTTCGTTTCTTGCTATTGCTGAGTAATAGGCCATTGTATGACAGTACCGCATTTTGCCTCTCCATTCATCAGGTGATGGAGATCTGGGTTGTTTCCGCTTTGGGCCATCATGAATAACACTGCTCTGAACATTGCTGTACAAGCTTTCGTGTGAGCGTATGTTTTCAATTCTGTTGGTATATTACCTTGGAGTGGATCGCTTGGTCATATTTAACTTAGTCTTAGTCTGTTTAACTGAGGAACTGCCGAATTGTATTCAAAGGTGGCTACACCATTTTATATTCCCACCAGTAGTGTATAAGACCTGCTGCCTTTCTGCTTCTGCTTTCTTCAGGCTCTTTGTTGCTCTGGTCTGGGCTGGAACCAACCCTGGGCACTCCATGAGCCCTTGTGTCTTGTTAAATGGGAACATTTCGCGTTTTATGACAACCACTTTCATTCTATAAGCATATGGGTACAAGGCCTTATATTGGGCGTTAGTGACAGGAAGTCACATAAGGACTTCTAGTCCTTTCTTCTCAAGGGCTGCACAATCCTTATTGTAACTCTTACCAGGAAATGCAGGGAGAGGGAAGAACCAGTGAAGGAAGTACAGTTGACCCTTGAACAACGTGGGTTGGAGCGGCACTGGTCCACTTACATGTGGTTTTTTTTTTCCAGTAAATACAGTATGACTGGATCTGCAGTTGGTTGTATTTGTGGATGTGGAACCACGGATATGGAGGAGGGAGGGCCAACTATGGGACTTGAACAAGCACAGGTTATAGTATCTGCAGCGGTCCTGTAAACAATCCCCCAAGAATACTGAGGGGCGACTGTAACCGCTTAGACGTTTGTGAGTTTCCACAGTATTGATCCTAACTTTAGAATCTATGCAAAGGTTGAGTTGATTTTCGGAAATTCTGGGGTTTCCTTTTCTTGGCTCATCCTTTAAAGACAGTCAGTCATCCTTTTGTATTTGTGGGGTATTGGTTCCCAGGACTGAGGTATTCCCTCGTCCCTGGTTCCCAGGTATTCCCAAGGATACCAAAATTCACAGATGCTCACGACCCTCACATGAAATGGCATAGTGAAATTGCCTTGCATATCCTGGATTCTGAGTCTATGGATTCAACCAACCAACCAAATTGAACTTACAGTTGGTTGAATCTGCAGATGCCGAACGAGCATGTACCGTCAGAGGACTGTCTTGCTGTTGTTGGGCTTTATCCTAGGTTACTGCTCGTTTTCTCCTTGCATGTTTTCCCTGGGTAAGCTCACGTCTGGGGCTTCATCTGCCATCTATATGTTGAAAAAAAATGTCAGTCACTCAGTTGTGTCCGACTCTGTGCGACCCCACGGACTGGAGTCTGCCAGGCTCCTCTGTTCATGGGATTCTCCAGGCAAGTATATTGAAGTGGGTAGCCCTTCCCTCCTCCAGGGGATCTTCCCAACCCAGGGATTGAACCCCGGTTTCCTGCACTGCAGGCAGATTCTTTACCATCTGAGCCACCAGGGAAGCGTGTCTGCCAAATTTGCTCAAATCTTCCTCCTAGGCTTCAGGTTTGTCTATCCTTTGTGTGTCACTTATATGTTGTCCCAGACTTGCTCAGACTTTTCTCCTGGGCTCTCAGGTTTGCATCCTGATGGATCTCTGGGTGGTCCCTAGACATCTCAAGCTAATTGTGTCTGAAACTTAGTTCCTCGTTTCCCCTCTCCCTGTTAAGCTCTTTCTACTTTTGAGTTCACAGTTTCATTTGTTGGTGCTATCATGCAAGCCGTAAGCTTTCCCTTCTCCTTAACCCTGCATATCCTCTCAGTCATCAAGTTCTACCAATTTTATCTCCTAAATATATACTTTTAACTACTTCTTAAATCCATAGGCCCATTTTTCACTGCCTTACTTTGGATTTCATCTCTCTTCCCTCAGCTTTAGTCACAGCTTCATAACTAATCTGTGTCTCGTCCATCAGGTTAATCTTCTATGCAGCTGCCAGAGCAGTCTCTCTGAAATGCTCATCTAATCAGCAAGTTTGAACTCCATGTACTTCTCATTGCTAACTACAAGTTCTTCTGTTTGTTATTTTAGTGCCTTGTCTCTTTGACCTTTCTTCCAGCCATTCAACTTCTCATCTTTGAGGATTCAGTTTAGACCAGGGAATAATAGCAATGATAATAGTAAACATTTGTATAGTGCTTCCCATGGGCCAGGTGCTGCTATACATACACACATTCGGTTCAGTTCAGTTCAGTCGCTCAGTCGTGTCTGACTCTTTGCGACCCCATGAACCGCAGCACACCAGACCTCCCTGTCCATCACCACCTTCTGGAATTCACCCAGACCCATGTCCATTGAGTCGGTGATGCCATCCAACCATCTCATCGTCTGTCGTCCCCTTCTCCACCTGCCTCAATCTTTCTTTTAGTCCTCACAACAATCCTGTGAGATAGGCACCACAATTGTTCCCGTTTGTAGGTGAGGAAGTGGAGGCACAGACTGTTAATTTCCCTAGGTCCCACAGTGGTGGAGATCACATTTGAACCCAGCAGTCTAGTCTGATGCTGTTAGTCTCTTACGTGTACCTTTTCTGAGCTTTGTGCATTCCCTCCATTCCCCCGACTCCAGAGCTTAGTTCCTCTCCCTGCTTCTGCTGTGGCCTACGCGTTGTTGTTCAGTGACCAAGTGGTGTTGAGTCTCTGTGACCCCATGGACTGCAGCACACCAGGCTTCCTGTCCTTCACTATCTCCCGGAGTTTGCTCAAACTCATGTCCACCGAGTCAATGATGCCGTGCATGGCCTGATGTTCATCTGCAGTTCATAGGGCAGATCCGGAGCATATTTTATTTTAAACAGTTTTGATCAAGAAGCCAGCATGATAGACTGTTTAATTGCCAGCTCCCTCTCACACCTATTCTTAAGGTAACTAAGTTGGAAGTCATCACTTCTGTTATCTTGATCTTAGTCATTTCTATGAAGCCTATTTTGAGTATCCAGTTTAATTTAGATATTGTTCCTTTGTGTTTCCATGATACTTTGTTATATAGAATTCTCTAGCATTACTCTCATCCTTTATTGTGACCATTTACATACTTTTCTCCCTTGCTTGACTATAAGCCTCTGGGGGATAGGGACTATGTCTTATTACTTTATGCTCCTAATTTCTCAGCATGTAGTAGGTATTCATTCTTGCTGAATTTCTTGAGTGAACAGGTAAGTTTGACCCATATATAGATGAGTGAGAGAAGAGGATTAGGAGTGTGATGAAATGGACTTAAACTGGAAATTCAGGGCAGCATACAGTAGCTATTCGGAGCAAGGATTGTGAAGCCAGGCGACCTTCGTTTTATCTTGACGCTCCTCTCACTAGTCACGGGACCTGGGGCAAGTCTGTGCCTCAGTTTACTGATGTTTAAAACAAACAGTAATGGAGTCCGCCTCTGATAGCTTTGTCAGTGACATACGCGCTTGCTGAATAAGCAGCCTTCCCGAGCCCAGGGGATCACTTCACTCAAGTCGTGTTTGTGAGGCGCTCGCACCTGAGCTGCAGTGGCACAGGCAGAGTGCGGCCAGTCCTGCTGCTCTGTCCTCATGAGGGCCCTTCTGAGGGTGCTGGGTTTTTTGTTGTTTTTTTTTAAAGGTAGTGTGTAGAAGGATATAAAAAATACCTGGCTAAATTAGTACAGTTTTATTAATAGCAGTAATTGTCATTGTTCAGTCTCTTTGCAACCCCATGGACGGCAGCACTTTTGCAACTGCATGGACTGCAGCATATCAGGCCTCCTTGTCCTTCACCAGCTCCCGGAACTTGCTCAAACTCGTGTCCATTGAGTCGGTGATGCCATCCAACCATCTCATCCTCTGTCGTTTCCTTCTCCTCCTGCCTTCAGTCTTTCCCAGCATCAGGGTCTTTTCTAGTGAGTCAGCTCTTTGCATCAGGTGGCCGAACTATGGGAGCTTCAGCTTCAGCATCGGTCCTTCCAGGGAATGTTCAGGGTTCATTTCCTTTAGGATGGACTGGTTCAGTCTCCTACAGTAATAACCGTTACCGTTTATTGAAGCTTACCATTCAGATGAAAGTACAAAGCACCCTTCACAGTCACAGAAAAATAGTTTGGGGATTATCTGCTAGTTTATTTTATGGTGTCCCTCGTTTATTAGGAGTTGAGTAAATGAATTTAATAGCCGACAGCTTATTTTTCCTCCAGACAAATGTAACTGAAACAGGAAAAGCCAGTAATTTTGATTTTGGATTTGAATAGAGTAAGTACTTGTAAGTATCCCTATGAGGTGGATTAATAGAGCAGAGAGTATGGACATTTCACTGGTGAGGGAAGAGAGGCAGAGCTGCCTAACTCACCTGAAGTCGATCCATAACTAGGCCTTGGGCAGAGAGTAACCTGGGATTCCAGATGTGGTTACTAACGTGAGCTACATAGTAGCATTTAAAAAAAAAAAAAAGATCCTGCTTACTCAAATTAGTCAGTTTGGTTTACCTTTGAGAGGGTTTGCTGCCAAAATGTTGATGCTATTAAAATCTTTGTCAAAAAAGGAATTCCTTGTAACTCTATTCTTAGAGTCTGAACCATGGCACAGTGATATAAGGAAAATATGCAGTGAAATTTTTCTGACCTTCTGACCTTTGAGGGAAACAGTAGAAAGCAAAAACATACAAAACTTTTTCCTTGAACTTTAGGTAAACTCCCAGTTACACCCTCCTGCTCTACTTCATTTGTAACTGGAATAGAATTTGAGAGCTGAAAAGGCCATTTTTACAGTTCAGCCTCCCCACTGAACAGATGCAAAAAATAGACTAATGTGTGAAACTGGCTTAAAGAGTTTTAAAGAAATAACTTGTCCAAGGCCATGTAATTAGGTCCCTGGTAATTAGGGGATTGGAATTCAGGTTTCCTGAGTAATGCTTACAATAAACTATGTTGCTTCCCTCAATTGATGATGTGGTTAACCTGAGAGCCAGGTAAGTGGAAACATAACGATTGAATTCTACTTGGTTAAGCAAACTGCAAATATTGAGGAGACAATAAAAGGAAAATAAATCCTAGACTGTAGCAGGAGACCTATCTACTGAACCAGCACCATGGATAAGGGGCCTTTTCTTTTCTTTTTTTTTTTAAATCGTGGCACAACCCTTTGGGAACAAGAAAGATTTGTTTGTTTATTCCACACTGAGCCCTTACTGGGTGCCAGCCACTTTCTACTAGAAACTGGCAGTGCAGTGATGAATAAGACAGTCGGTGTGCATGAGGAGCTGAGAGTTTAGAAGAGAAAACCAACATGTAGACAGGTTATGATTGTTCTTTTTTAATTTATTGGCCGTGGTGGGTCTCTGTGGCTGCACCCAGGCTTTCTCCAGTCATAAGCAGAGGCTCCTCTACACTGCAGGGTGCCGGGCTTTTCATTGTGTGGCTTCTCTTGTTGCAGAGCGCAGGCTGTAGGCACGAGGGCTCTAGTAGTTGGAGCACAAGCTGAGTAGTTGTGGCACATGGGCTTAGCTGCTCCACGGCATGTGGGATTTCCTTGGGCTGGGGATCGAACCAGTGTCCCTTGCATTGCAAGGTGGATTCTTAACCACTGGACCACAAGGGAAGCCCCAGCAGAGTATTATTATTTTTTTTAAATGTGATTAGTTCATTTTTTCACTCATTCATTCATTCATTCATCATTCCTTAACATCGCAGCCAGAGAGATACTTTTGGACTGTGAGCTAGATCATATCACTGCTCACAGTCCTCTGGTGATTCTCCATTTTAACTGGATTGAGAGCAGAGTTCGGAGAATTGCCTGCAAGGCTCTACTCAGTTTGCCCCTCTCTTCAGACTTTACCTTCTCCTACTTGCTCCCTTGCTGGACGCGTTGATACTTCTTAAACAATGCCAGACATACTCACCCTGCTTGGCAGCACGCTTCCCTCGGAAATCCATGTGGCTTGTTCTCTTATCTCCTTCAGGGGTTAACTCAAATGTCACCTTCTCTGTGAAGCATTCCTTGACTACTTTATATATGGTTGCAACCGTGGCTCCATCCACCTAGCAGGCCCTGGCTCTCTTCTCTGAGCATCTTTTCTCTGTAGCATTTCTCACTTATTATGTCATTTAATTCTGTTTTGTTTGTCACCTTCATTAGAATGTGAACTCCATGAGGGCAGGACTTTGTCTGCTTTGGTTTCTGCTGTACTCTGTATCTAGAACTTGCCTGACACTCAGGAGGCATTCAGTAAATACTTGTTGAAGGAATAAATTCAACAAACCGCACATACAACTAACAGGCAGTGTACTGGGTTAATTATTTGGTAGAAGTAGTGATGACACATAGTGCGGTGGGACCGTGTGGGAGCAGCTAGCCTGGTCTGTGGGCTTCTTTAAGGGAGGTCTCCCTGGAGAACTGACCATCGAGCTGGATTTAGAAGAATGAGTAGGAGGAGGGCAGGTGAAGAAGTATAGGCAGTCTTCAGATCAAGTTACAAGTTTGGAGGAATGCAGCTTATCTTTCTTGTAGTAATTTGAGCTTTGGTCCTCCTTGGGGTAGGATAAAATTTCAGAAACCAGAAACTAGGAGTTGTACTTCATTCTGTACCTTCAAAGGTTTGAGCATAGATTTTAGTAGCAAAGTTATATATATATATATATATATATATATATATATATGTATTAGTCTTGGTATTACTGAAACCATTCTGAGAGGGTTGGGGATTACTGCAGATTTAGTGGCTTCAAACAACATGTCACTATAAGCCTTCTCAACCTCAGCATTATTTAATATTGACATTTTGGGAGGTATAATACTTTGTTGCGGGTACTGTCCTGGGCATTGTGTGATGTTTAGCAGCATACTTGGCATCTACCTACTAGATGCTGATAGCACACACCCCCAGTATGACAACCAGAAATGTCCCTAGATTTTTGCTCTGAGGAGCAAAATTGCCTTCCAGTTGAGAACCACCACATTAGAACCACTGCATTACTGTTGGTGAGAGTCCAGGGATTTCTATCTTCAGTAACCACAAGTGATTGAGGGAGAGAGATTTATACCTTAATAGAGTAACCACATTCCTGAATCTAGAATTGAATCAGAGACTTCCTTAAACATGATATTCACATAGCTAACTGTATTGAAGGTAGAAATAAAGTGTTTTCAAAACAGTTTGGACCCTGGAGGTTGGAAAAGGGTTCATAGAAGATGAAATATTTGAGTTGGACTTAGAAGAAAGTTTGTATTGGAAGATAAGGGCACATCTCACACAAAGGAAGTATTGTTACCAAAGGCAGGACTGTGTTCAGAATAGTCCTGGAAGTTGCATGCTGGGAAGAAAGGGCAGATGAATGAAACTGGATTGCAAAGAGCCTTAAATGTTGTGTGTGAAGGTAAAGGGGTTTAGGATGTTTTCCTGCCCTATATATTAATATTTTCATTTCTATTGTTGCATAACAAATTACCACAAACTTAGCAGCTTAAAACAACACAAATTTATTGTCTCTCAGTGTGGCAGGAGTCATGGCTTCAGTTGGGTTTCCTCATTTTTCCTTTTCCTTTTTCTCTGTTCTTTTTTTTTTTGGCCGTACCAGGCAGCTGTGGGATTTCAGTTGTCTGACAAGGGATTGAACCTGGGTCCCCAAGCAGTAGAATCATGGAGTCCTAACCTGTGGACCACCAGGGAATTCCCTCAGCTGGGGTTTCTGCTGAGAGTCTCAAAGGGATGAAATTAACGTGTTAGTGAATTCCAGCGTAAGGTCCCCATTTCCTTGTTACCCTTGGCTGGGACCACTCTCAGCTCCTAGAGGCTGCTCTCAGATTCTTGCGTTGCCTATTTCCATAACATGGCTGTTTGCTTTTTCAGTGCTGGCAGGGAAATCTCCAAATTCAAATCTCTCTCCTCAATTGCTTAGTGTGAAGCCTTAGCTAACAGAAAGTAGTCAAGGGAATGACTCTTCCATCACCTATGTGATACTTTGTTGGCTGGAAGCAAGTCAGGTTCCACCCAGACTCAAGGGGAGGGAATAACACAAAGGCCTGGATATCAAGAGAAGAATTTCTGGAGCCATCTTAAAATTTTGACTGCCATATGCACTTTCAGCTCCATGAAAGCAGTGGTCAAGTCTTTTCAAATTTTTTTGCTCAGCATTGTATTTCTGATACCTGGCATATAGTAAGTGCTTAATAAATTCTTGTTGAATGAATGATATCAATGAATGAATATTTGGTAGTGGTTGAGTGTTACTTATGGTTTCAACTCTTATATTGGTAATTTCATATTGAGAAGCAGTCTAGTTTCTTTGGCATTATTCATTTCTTTTGGTAAAATTATAAATAATTTTTACCTGGAATCTTTTTTTTTTCCTTAAATCTGGAATCTTAAAACCTAAAATTGTTGTTTATTATCACAAGTGTCAATCTAATCTCTTCTCTCAGAGAGACAACACTCACTGGAGAAATAATTTATGGCTACATTGCCCCAAACTAGCAGATTTCTTGTAACAGCCAGAAACGTTGGCAGCTTTGGAGTTTTGGAGGTGGTGTGTGGGTAGGTTGTCTGAAGTTTCACAGCTATTGCTAATAACAATAATTTCAAATAACTAATAAATAGATTTCAAAAACACTTTGAAGATACTGATTGTTTTATAATAACTTTATTATAATAGAAATTTTTGTCTAATCTGTGCTTAGAACTTCATGTATAGGTTAGTGTTATTATTAATTACGGTTGTTCTTCATACTTGTCATAGGAAACATTTTGAGCAAAATTTAGATCTTGAATTACCCGTTGATAAAGGACCATTTTATCTTCAGACAGTCAGATATTTCTGACACCAGAGTCTGTTCAAAATGAGGTGTTGAGAACCTCAATATGTGCCAGTTGGTCCTAGAAGCTATAAAGTAAGCATGGCACGTCTTCCAGGACTATCTGTTTTAGTGGTTATATTCAAAGGTAAAATATTTTTTTCTCTGAAGACATACAGGTGCAGTATATTATAGGCTAGAATGCAAAATATGAATGAACTCTAAAAATAAATTTCTTACAGCATGTTGCTTTAGGTGGCTCCCTCTAGGTTCTCTCTTACCTTGATTTATGATTACTCTCCTCTGCCCTTCAGGTGTGTCCGTGGACAAGTTTGAGAGGCACAGTACTGTACCAGGCTCCTTTTACCTGGATCTTGGCAGATGGTAAGGTTCAGAGTCATTTCAGGTGGATGTTAGTGGTACAAGGAAAGAAAAATCCAGGGTCAGGGTCCCTTCGTCCACAGGAGATACTTGATAGGAGAGGAGACCTGGTGTCCTGGTAGGTTGGTGAGGGTCTCACTGTTCCCACGTGACCTCAGGCTCTTATGGTGGGGGTGGCATCAGAGTAGCTGGGATGACTGACAGCTGAGCCTCTCTGCATTTGTCTTTTATCCTGAACCTCGTCTTGTGATTCACATGGTCCAAAGAAGACTGCAGCAGAAACTACAGAGTCTCCTAAGACCGAGATTCAGAAATCCCACATTACTTTGACTACATTCTGTTGGTCAAAGCAAATGACAAGTAAGCCCATTGACAGAAGGAGCTGAAAAGACTCAAAAATCTACCATGGACTTTGGGCAAGTTACTTAATGCCTTTAAACCTTTATTTTTTTTTATAATCTATAAAATGAGGATAATATTAATACTTACCTCCTGGGGTGGTAGTAAGGATGAACTATGTGATTGCATGAAAAGTACAAGTGAGAGTAGGGAGCTCAGTAATTGTCACCTATTACTGTTCTCCTTATGTTTTTGCCTAATAAAAGCCTTACTCCCACCTTCTTCCTTCCTGAAGCCTTCTGTAACTTTCTTGTCTCTTGGAAAACATACTGTCTTAGTGTCTTATTTGCTGGTTAGCATATTGCCTTATGTTACTGTTATGTATGCACACAGCATGGCTCATCTGCTGAAGCTTGTAAGCCTCTGGAGGGTGCAGGTCAGTGTTCATATAATTTTTCGTATGAGTCCCAGTGCCTAGTTCCCAGTGATGTTTAGTGAGTGAATACCATATTATTCAGAAGAAGATACAAGCATCTCTTTTCTGTTGTTGTAATTTAGTAAGTACTTTTAGTCAAAGTGTAGATATAAAAATGTGAAGGGGAAAAGTTAAACTCTCCAGTTGTCAGGTCTCACTGTTTACTGTTTAATTAAATTAGGCATATTCACATGGAGAAGATTTTAATCTCCTGAGGGGGGAAAAGGCTCAATTTTGTTCTTCTAAAAAAAGTAAGTGAAGATTTAATTTAGATTTACATTGGAGAGAGTTGGAAAAAGATTTAAAATCAATAAAGTACATTTGTTTTAATGGTCATTTCATTTATTTTCTAATTTCAGGACTTACGAATTCTGAACTTTAACTAGATGAAAGAATTTTGAAATCTTAGTAAAAAACAGGGTCTGTCGGTTTTTATAAATTGAAAACTTTGTACTTAATAAAAAGCCTTTGTTTTTCTAACTTATCATTTCTGGTTATGGAAAATATATGTGAGTGCCTCTATACTGTTCCTAAGGAATCTTGTGTAGGGATTAGGTTCAGCTTGCCTAATGCTAATAGCATGAAGTCGGGGTACAGTGTGGAACGGTAAAGAAAAAATCTCGCATCTGCTGTTACATGTTGTTAACTCCCTCAGCAGACGTTAAATCATTTCAAGTACAATAATAGTGTGGGAGGTAAATTAACTAACCATTAACAATCTTATAAATACACAATTAACATGCCAACATTTATATGACACATTGATGGGGCAGCAGTAATTTTTGATTGGGAGTTTGCAGACCTTCGAGAAGCCCCAGGCTGTTGCTCATTCAGACAAGTTTTCACAGATTGCAGGTGAGGGGGTTGTGAAGTCTGTCTGGCAGAGGGAAGTGAATGTGCGGTGTTTTGAAAGTTCAGGAACAGGAATTTCCCTTCAACCATTGGCTGGGCGTGAGCATCTTAAGGCACATTGCTATCTCAGGTCCTTAGGCAGTGAAGAAGTGTAAGGGGGACTCATTTGCTTCTGGTGGGGCTATTTAAGGAGACAGAGAATATTTTACATGTAGACTTTGTAGCTGAAGTTGCTTGAATTTCTGGGCATTTTCTAAAAGATACTCACACCTAACTGGGGATTTAAAGTAGAACCCTCCTCTGTGGTTTCAGATCAACAAGTAGATGATCTCTCGAGTTCATTTCATGTGTAAAATGTTATGATTTTTAGTTTCGAACAGTCATTTCGTGTGCTCCATACAAATCATGGTTGCATTACAGGACGGAAGGCTAAGGGTCTAGTCTACTGCATAACACATTTACCGTCTCACATCTTTCATGAAGACCCATGAGAGAAATTTCTTTCAGGCCCTGAACTCAGCAACAGGTTTTTAAAAAATCACGTTTATTGTAGCTGTTGTAGTTTTTGTTCCTCTTTGTTTTGAGAGGCTACAGGGTGGTTTAAATCCAAAGCTCTTGGATTTGATTCTTGGTTCTGATTTTTTGTTTTGATTCTTAGTTCTTTCGTGATTGGGTTATTTCATGTAGCATAATGTCCTCAGAATTCCTCTGTGTTTTAACATGTCTTAGAATATTTAAGACTGAATAACTCCATTGTATGTGTGTACCACATTTTGTTCATCCATTCTCTACTATGTGTTTTAAATTACTGTGTAGTATTCTGTCATATGTATGTGTCATGGCATATGCACTGTTAAAGGATGTTTAGATTACTTTCAGACTTTTAGTGTTACAGTCCTGAGATAAATATTTTTGCAGTTGTTTCCTTAGAGCAAATCCTAGAAGTGGTGTTGTCCAAAGGGTACTCCTGTTTTACACTTTGATAGTAAACTACCAAACTACCCTTTAAAAAGCCTCAATTTTCATTCCTTCTGATAGTACCTGAAAGTGCCCATTTCTCTGAACTCCTGCCAACATTTTAAAAAAATTAATTTACTTTTTATTTTTGACTGTGCTGGGTCTTCATTGCTTCTTTAGTTGCAGTGAATCCGGGGCTGCTCTTCATTGCAGTGCATGAGCTTCTTTGGCAGTGCGTTCTCTTGTTGTGGAGCATGGGCTCTAGGCACACGGGCTTCAGTAGCAGCTGTTGCAGCACATGGGTTCAGTAGTTGCCGCCGAGGGGTTCTAGGGTGCGTGGGCTTTAGTAATTGTGCTCACGGGCCCTAAAGCTTCAGTAGTCATCACTTGTGGGCTCTAGCACACAGGCTTAGTTGCCCCACAGTGTGTGACATCTTCCCAGACCAGGGATTGAACCTGTGTCCCCTGCATTGACAGGCGATTCCTGTCCATTTGTACCACCAGGAAGTCCCAACATTTGGTTGTAAAGATCTTTGATCTTTGCACAACTGATCCAAGAAAAGAACTTGCTTTTCTGGAATACCTTTGTCTTAGAATTCAAATCGACCTTCAAATGATAATTTGCCAATCTTCAGATGATTTAAAACATATTCTTTTGGTTTTGAAAAGTATTTTGGGAATAATTTGATAGTGTCCCAAGGTTACAGTTTTGAAGGTACATTGTAGAGAAGTTCTCGTGCCTGTATTAATTTTTTTAAAAAACAGTTCTTTCTTTATAATCATACACATGACATGCTCATATATAATTTATCTCTGAAACAAAATTATGTAGTTCTTGAAAGTCAGACAGCAACATTTATTGAATTCCTGCCATGTATAAACTGCTTTGTTGCCAGAAAGGATATGGTATTATGGCCCCTGACCTTGTGGAACTTTCAGTCTAAATCCTCAAGTACATGTCACAGGTGGTGGAAACCATGCTTTTTGGGATAGTCCTGTCAGAGTTCCCTGTCAGAACTGGCACTGAATAAATATTTGTTGAATGATACATATAGATTCCTAATTGTAGGAAGTCATAGTGTATACTAATAGAGAAGATATCTGCTCATGTTAGGGTGTTTTGGGGGCCTCTGTTCTGTTAGGATAGTTAGGGAGTTGGTATGTGCCTTCAGAAGTGTTTGCCCATAACTCTTCTCCAGAAGAGGTGATGGAACAGATTCGTCTTCCTGAAAAAGGTCCTATTGAATGTACTTTTGCCAAAAGTGTACTTTTGCTGCTTTGTGCTTGGGCTTCTTGGTGCCAGCACATGCGTGCATGCTCAGTCTTGTCTGGCTCTCTGCGACCCCATGGACTGTGGGCCTCCAGGCTCTAGGCAAGAATACTGGAATAGGTTGCCATTTCCTACTCTGGGGGATCTTCTCAACCCAGGGATCGAATCTACGTTTCCTGTGACCCGTGCATCGGCAGGAGGATTCTTCACCACCGAGCCACCTGGGAAGCCCTTTTGGTGTCAGAATACCCTTTAAGTGTGTGGCTTCTCACTGAAGCCCTTTGTTTTTACAGGGGCGAACTTCAGTATGAAGTTAAAAGCAGCTGCTCCCGTGCTGGTGCCTTGTTGCCTTACTTTCATGGAGAAGATGCTTATCGTGATTGCTATAATGATGAAGCGCTCTTGATCTGTGATTCTGTGGTTCTGTTACAAAACAAATACTGTCATAACTGATTCTATGGTTATTTACATCTCTTTGTTGTTACATAAGAAGTCCTTATTTTTACAAGTGAAAGTTAAATGCTCCCCTTTACTTCTGTAATTTTTTTCTGATTATTACACTTAAAGTTGTGGGCTGACATTAATGTTTCTAAGACTAAATGTCTCAGAAATTTGACACTTAGAAGAATCCCATGATATTAGGAGATATACTAGGTCTATATTAGGGTATGAACTCTTTGACTCAGCCTTACCTTATCTTTGCATTTCCCATTAGCTTCTGTGTAAAATATGTACTTAGTGCACATTTAAGGGAAAAAATGAAGATGAATGTAATTCACTTGATTAGAGATGCTCCTTAGTTAAACTTCCTCTCAGTATCTTTAAGATCCACTAAATGATATTAATAGAATGATATGTTGCCAGATAGAAAATGTTAAAATTTCAGTTAGCTGAAATAATATTAACTAGATTTCCCATGTTCTGTTTCCAGAAGAAACAATGACAAAACCATGGTATTCTAGGTCCTTCTAAGAAAAATATCTGCCAGGACTGTTCCTAGGAACGTATTCAGCCTGGCTTTCACATTCCTTGCACTTCCTAACTGATTTAGAGGAGCAGAAAGATGACTCAGATAACCTGCAGAGTCCTGTTACAAAGGAAACACACTTATTTTACCTGCTGTGTACTTACGAGAAAAGGATAAATTGTTGACATATTTTAGGATTACTTTAAACAAAAATTGAACATTGAAATTGGTAATGATATTTTTACCATCATCATTATTAAGAGCAGCTAATTTTTAATTATGTACCAGTTATTCTTATAAGTATTTTACCTGCATAATCTTCTGTATATCCTTTCATCCCCGCATCATCTCCATTTTGTAAATGAAAGAAAACAGGCTCAGTGAAGTTGAAGTTACTTTGACCAAGCTCACGTGGCTAGCAAGTGATAGGACCAGGATCTGAACCCAGTTGTGCCTGTAAGCCCTTAGGTTCCTAACTGCTATTCTGTAATATCTTCCTTGTTGAGTATTCCCATTTAACTGAGGAGGTACCATTTTGTTCCCAGAATAAACATCATTTCAGTTTTAACAGGATTCAGGAAGCAGTTCTTATAATTAGGTTTCTAAAGTAAGAAATTAATCTGGTAGCAGACAAGTTTGATTAATAAGTTTTATTTTAAAAGCACAATACTATCTTGAATCAGAAGGAAGGAAAATGTATGTATTGAACAAAATTACTTTGATGGTACATTTTTGTAAAATTCCTGGTAACTCAGAAAACGTTGTCTGTGCCCTTTTAGACATTTCACAACTATGACAGGAGAGGGGAATATAAACTGAAGAAATACAGTTTCATACTTTAGCACATCATTTGAGGAAAATACAGCTTGTTCCCCCATGACCTTATAAAGTAGTGAGAAGACTACATAGGAATGAAGGGAGGAAGAAAGGAAAATTTATCGTTTTAACAGTAGTTATGTGCTTTGAGTAGGCTGACTAAGGAGTTACTGTTATTTGTTTTGTAAAAGAGCAAGCCATCCTCTCTGATACGGTGGAGATCTCATTGACTAGAGCAGTAGCCCCCAGTGCTTATAAGGATTTCCTTTCAGCTTAGACTTAATCCTTTTAAGCTCCTAGCTACAGGAATAAATGTTGATTTTCGAGGTAGTGTTTTTACCACATTGAATTTGTTTGAAAAATGATTCAGTCATTCTCTGCCTTATTCTTAAATGTTGCTGTGTACATCATGTTTCTAGGTAGTTGAGCCCGTGAAACAATATGAAGAGGAGAAAATAGCCTTTTAAGGAAATTGGCCCACAGAAAGGATGGCCTTCTTGGACAATCCAACTATCATTCTAGCTCATATTCGACAGTCACATGTGACCAGTGATGACACAGGAATGTGTGAGATGGTTCTCATTGATCATGATGTTGACCTAGAGAAGATTCATCCTCCTTCAATGCCTGGAGACAGTGGGTCAGAAATTCAGGGAAGCAATGGTGAGACTCAGGGCTATGTGTACGCCCAGTCGGTCGATATTACCTCAAGTTGGGACTTTGGTATTAGAAGACGCTCAAATACAGGTAAACGTTGCCTTTTGGTCCTGTCTTCTGAGCTTTAAATCAGTAAACAGTCTTATAGAATAATTCATAATGTTGGAATAGGTTTAATGGGAAAAGTTACTCTGTATTGATAGGAACATGAATGTATTACACTAACAGTCTAAGGCATCTCTCCATCTCTGCGACTGGATGGTGAGAGTCTCTGGAATGACGCTCTTAGAAGGAAGCAGACAGGAGGAGTAAGTGAGAAAGTTGACTGAGAGGATGTTGGAGATTCTGTTCTAAAAAGTCACCATGTAGACAGGGAAGTGGACTGTCTGGAGGATCTTTACCAGAGCAACACTATTACCAGTAGGCAGGGTTCAGGTTACGTGATAAAGAACCTTTAATACAGAGAGCTGGCCAGACAAGGAGTGCCGCTGCCTGGGACAGTTCTTGCCCTTGGAGGAATCCTGTTGGGTGGCGGATTGGAGGGAGACAGCCGACTGTTTGTTAAGGCCGCTTTTAGTTGGAATTCCTGCTTGGGAGGTAAGATGAGAAAAGGTGCCCTTGTGGTTTTTTTTTTTTTTTGGTGCCCTTGTTTTTGATACATTATTTAGTTGATCTCTCTACCCTTTGGTATTCATGGACTGAAAATGCTCAGTTTTAGCATATGTATATTTAGTCGTTAGCTTTTACAAATTCATTCCCCTTTTCCAGCTTATGTTTTTGGGGAGCATTTCGAGGAGTATGGGATGAAGTCCTTTACGTAGATCAACTATTTAGACTACATAATGTAGTTGTTTTAATATGATGGTATTCTATGAGATAATTTTTTTATTTAGATAATCAGAAAATATAATCTCCTAATCAGTGGCAGTAACCTGCTAACTCCCAGGAAAAGTAATGCAGGATATATAGTAGAACCCTGACAATATTTGCATGTTTATTTTCATAGTCCGTATCTAAAGTGGATGTGAAGGAGTGCTGCTGGTAGAACAGGATACAGTTTACACTACAAAGCATGTTAAGGTTTTGGTTCAGAATTCAGTGTTCTGTGACACCTGTCAATACAAAGAATAATTTGCTCTTGTGATGAAAATAGTTAAGAGCATTTCCCAGTATTAAAGGAACTTTTAGCAAAATAGGATTCGAGTGAAGGTTTGAATATAATTTCGAACCATTGATTCACAGTTCTCTAGTTAAAACTGACTTCCTTGCAAGTTATTGAGATATCTTTTACGACAGGCTGAATGGATTTAGTAGGAGAATGCTGCTAAATTGAGAGCTTTATGATTATAATACTTTGGCTGTACCCTTCAAATTTATTAATTGCAGTTGAATGTATTTTGCTTCTGTGGAATTTGGTTCGATAGAGTGACGTTGTCAGAATGTTTTTGCCAACATAGTTTAATTTTAGCAAGATTAGTTTCAGTGTTTCACTGCCACAATGCTAAGGCAGGGATGTACCATTTCCTACCTTGAAAGCAGTTGAAAGAAAACTTTATTTTATTGATTTTTATTAGCATTGGGCCAAGATAGCAAGTTGAAGATGAGCAAGAGGAGCCTAATTTGAAGAGGTGGCCTAAGTTGTGGCTTTCTTTTCCATTATAGTCTCTACGTGCTGGACAGTATTGTGTGCTGGACAGTATTTCTTTAAAAGATCCAGTTAACTGACATTTGAAGGTTGAGCAGCCAATGGTAGTATAATCACAAATGCATAATTTAAGGTGATGCTTTTGTTTTTGTTCTTGGAATTTCTTAAGCTAGCACTTAGCTGCTAATAATTAATTAAGATTGTGGGGTATTTGAGTGACCAAGGAATTTACTTTTTAATCCTCTCAGCATATCTTAAAATTTTGTATAAGAAAAATTGTTCTTTTTAAGATTTGACTAATGTTACAAAGATACAAATCATTTATTTTACTACCTATAAACTGTTTCAGCCCACTGAAGAAAAGCTATGCTAATTTATATAGCTTTGACATTTTATAATTTTCATGATTTTTAGATAAAGGATTTTATATTTAAAACTTTAATAGTCTAGTCTGAGTTCATTTATCTTTAATTTTTGAAACGGGTAGAGTAATTCATAACAGTAATTTTATTCCTGTAATGTAATATTCACTTCAGTTCATTTGTGCATTAAAATTCCTTTAAGACCGTTATTAATGATTTATATAATGAAATGTCATATTAATCACAGAAGTTTTCACATTTTATTATTCTCTTCCATGTTAATACTATCTTTATGATCTCTATTAATGTTTTATATCCTCTAATTTCAATTATAAATCAAGAATATTTTCATGTTTTTGTTGGTATTTGCTTTTCAGGGGTGCCACCTTTAAAATTTTATGACTTTTTCCCTACATATGCAATATAAAACATCTTTATTCATATAAAGGTAGTTAATTATGTCTTTGTTTATAGTAAACTTTCATTGACAAACTTATAGTTATAATATTTCTTTTCAAGCTCAAAGATTAGAACGACTCCGAAAAGAGAGACAAAACCAGATCAAATGCAAAAATATTCAGTGGAAAGAAAGAAATTCTAAGCAATCAGGTAAATCAAAATAATTTTAATTGTTAATTTGAGATTTATATCTTTAGTTTATATTATTATGTAAGAGCTTTTATTTTTAATTCATCCTTTTAAATACTGTAGGCTGCTACCTCTTGTGTTTTGAGCTTTGAACTCTTTCTCTTGGGTGCCTTGGCCCTCCGAAGCTGTGTGTTCTTTAGGTCTTGTCTTTTTGTCTACTCTTCATTCTGGGGGACAGGAATTCATGAGTGCAGGGCACATTTTGTAGAAACTGTTGTGCTGGTACCTTGTTCTTAGGTGTACCTGTGGTTTGGATGGGCCTCGAGATTATAGATTCCTCCTGGCAGTTCTAACCTAGACTTTCCCTTGTATTGCTGCTGCTAAGTCACTTCAGTCGTGTCTGACTGTGCGACCCCATAGATGGCAGCCCACCGGGCTCCGCCGTCCCTGGGATTCTCCAGGCAAGAACACTGGAGTGGGTCGCCATTTCCTTCTCCAATGCGTGAAAGTGAAGTCATTCAGTCGTGTCTGACTCTTCGTGACCCCAGGGACTGCAGCCTACCAGGTTCCTTGGTCCATGGGGTTTTCCAGGCAAGAGTACTGGAGTTGGTTGCCATCCCTTGCATTAGTGACCCCAGTAACAACCTTTTTTGCATATATGCTAATTCTTTTCCTTTAGCTTACAAACCATTATGTTGCTGGTATCAGCATTTCCAGTATGTGTTCCTCTGGTTTGTATATTAAAAAGCTGACCATTGATGTATTTTCAAAATTTCAAGAAGAGAAGACTTTTTAAAAAATTATAAAATTGAATGCTATTAAAATATTTTCTAATGTTTTATCATGTTTCCTTGGCTTTTCTCTTTTTTCTCTCCTTTCAAATAAGTGTCCGCAGTCTATCTTTTAATCTTCTTCATACCTCGCACTACTACCCTGACATATAATACGTGACCAGTCAATTTTTGTTGACTGACTCCTTTGCTCCATAATATTTATGAAGCTAATAATGTTCATGATTATCACAGTAATAGCAGCACCTGCCTAGTGCTGTGGTAAGTACCTTATGTGCATTACCTCCAGTGAATGGTTCTATAAGGTGTAGGTTTCATTGCCGTTGTTACCAGGTGAAACAAGGTCACAGGGACTTAACTTGCAGAATTTACAAGGCTAGGAAGTGGTAGTGCAGTCGAGTCATGTTTTGTATCTAGCATTGTTTATCTAAAGCCCAGTCTCTTTCTGCTAAACCACATCATATAAAGTGGTTATTCCTTTCTCCTACTATGATTGTAAACCCAGGAGTGTTCATTGGGTATGATTTTCTTAATGATTGCTTGTAAATGATGACTGTGTAGAACCAGAAATCTCATCCACTTCTTTCTCCTTATATCTCACTTCTGTGACTTCCTGTAATTCTCCTTGAATGTCTTTTTAGTTTTGCTCTTGGTATTTTAAAAATCTCCCCAGACTGGCCTTTTCTGTTGATCTAGTTAATAGTTTTCTCTTTTGTATTTAGCACAAACTGAAAAACCTTTCTATCATTTATCTTGTCTACTTTCTTCAAAATTTTTGTATATCTTAAGTGTTTTTCCTATTTATTGCTTCTTAATGAGTTCAGAGCCAGTTTAGTAAGCCCAGCTCTTCAGCTACCCTTTGCTTTGCCATTTTTACTTCCATATCATATAACAATCATTAAAAAATAAATTAATAGAGGAGTTCAGTTCAGTTCAGTTCAGTCGCTCAGTTGTGTCCGACTCTGCGACCCCATGAATCACAGCTCGCCAGGCCTCCCTGTCCATCACCTACTCCCGGAGTTTACTTAAACTCATGCCCATCGAGTCGGTGATGCCATCCAGCCATCTCATCCTCTGTTGTCCCCTTCTCCTCCTGCCCCCAATCCCTCCCAGCATCAGGGTCTTTTCCAATGAGTCAACTCTTTGCATGAGGTGGCCAAAATATTGGAGTTTCAGCTTCAGCATCAGTCCTTCCAATGAATATTCAGGACTGATCTCCTTTAGGATGGACTGATTGAATGTCCTTGCAGTCCAAGGGACTCTCAAGAGTCTTCTCCAACACCACAGTTCAAAAGCATCAATTCTTCGGCACTCAGCTTTCCTCACAGTCCAACTCTCACATCCATTCATGACCACTGGAAAAACCATAGCCTTGACTAGATGGACCTTTGTTGGCAAAGTACTGTCTCTGCTTTGTAATATGCTATCTAGGTTGGTCATAACTTTCCTTCCAAGGAGAAAGTGTCTTTTAACTTCATGGCTGCAATCACCATCTGCAGTGATTTTGGAGCCCCCCAAAATAAAGTCTGACACTGTTTCCCCATCTATTTGCCATGAAGTGATGGGACCAGATGCCATGATCTTAGTTTTCTGAATGTTGAGCTTTAAGCCAACTTTTTCACTCTCCTCTTTCACTTTCATCAAGAGGCTTTTTAGTTCATCTTCACTTTCTGCCATAAGGGTGGTGTCATCTGCATATCTGAGGTTATTGATATTTCTCCTGGCAATCTTGATAGAGGAGTAGAGCACCTCAAATATAACAGCATTAACACCTTTCATAATGTGAGAAATAACTTCTTCAACCTAAATTTAGATGCATTTAATAACCTAATAATAAGAGATACATCTAATAAATCTTAATACATCCATCACCCACTCCTTAAAGTCAGATCCTCTCTAACTTTTGTTCAGTGTTTCACAGAATGTGCTGGAGGCATAAATAAATAGTCCCCTGTTTGCTTTCATTTTAACCACACTGTCCATTTCTCTCTCCCTCAGTTTCTCTCCTTCTTATTTCTGTCTCACAGATTTCAATAATTGACCCTGAGATCTTAATTCTGGAAAGGCTCTTTAAAGTGCCTGCCCATGCTTTGAAATGTTGACTTCGATTCTGGCCAGACCAGTAGCCTGCCTGTTGGTTATTCCTCGTCAACATACAGAGGAATGCCTTTGAATTTTCTGTTAAGCTGGGTTCCATCATTACCACAGAGTGACACCCAGGTATCCTGAAATGGTTAGAAAAGTGGAGTCCTCAGTCCACTAAACATCTCCCTGGCAAACGGAGCAGCCATTCTGTTTTCACACATCTCTCAAACGCATGCTCTCTTTTGGCAAGAAATGCCATGACCATATCATTTTGATTTTAATTGGGAATTTTGGCTAGGTTATCATTCATTTACTCACTCTTTTTATGCTAATTACATTTTGTTAAAAATCCTTTTATCTGCTTTTCCTTATCTTTGTTTTACTTCATTCCCCACTAGAAGAATCATCATTGTGAATATGATGATCTCCCCTGCAGTGTTCTTTTCCCATAATTATTCTGTCTGCATCCGGTCCATTCTTTAAGACATTGCCTAAATGCAGCCTTTCCATAGAGGAGTTGGAAAGGATCCTAGAAGCCATCTGGTCCGTACCTCGAAGTTCTTCATGAACATACTGACGCGTGTGCCACAAGACCATGTGATACACATAATACCTTATAGTAAGATCCTTTTAGTGTTTCTGTAACTAAAACTGCATGGATAAATGTGAAGCCAATGTCATTGGAAGATAGCATTGTCAAGAATAACGTCAAATCAAGGACTAGTATTTTTAATTTTATTGTTTTAAAATGGTGTTTTATAAAAAAATATAAAAAAATAAAATGGTGTTTTATATTACTTACAAAATTAGTTAATATTCTTATTCATTGAGTCATTTAACAAGTATTTCTTCCACAACTTCTGTGTGCCTAGTAATTCACTGCTCGGTGCTTTGGGGAATACATGATTCCCATCCTCAAGAAGTTTGAAGTCTATTGGAATTCATGGCTATTTACTTGTAAGGTTAAATAATAGCTTAAAATAATAATAATGTACTTTATATCAGTTACTTATGACTATTCCTGGTTTTCTTTATATAACTTCTGTTATATAGCACAGTTCCCAGGTGAAGTGGCTATATAAAAGTCAGAAATGCATCCAAAGTGTTGTAATGACATCTGTATGCATTTCTAGGCCCTGTCTGTGGGATTCCTGATTTAGTAGATAGAGGTTGGGGTCCACACACCTGTATTTTTCAGAAGCTCACGGGGTGAATCTAATAAGTAACCAGCTCTGACCACCACTGGTTTATATGCCACCCACTCAGTTGACTTCATGCAAGTAGAACAAATTAGGTGTTCATATTTCTATATTATTGGTGAGAAAGCGAGTATAGAGGTGCCGAATAACTTTACCAAGTTACTTACAAGTGGTAAATAGCAAAGTCAGAATTCTTGCCCTGGGCATTCTGACTGCAGAGACTGTAGTCCCTCTACTCAGCTCCCTTCTCTCCCACACTGCAGGCAGAAAGGAGCTGCTTCTGGAGCTTTGGATATTGAAGAGTCTTTGATGTTCCCTTGCACCTTTCCTTCTCTCTGTATCACCTATAGGTAGGGTTCAGGAAAGTTGCCAAAGCTTCTATGTTTTAAAAAAACAAACACCTTTCAGTGGCCGATAACGAAAAGCAAGTGAAGTTAAAGTTGAAGAGCATCGTGAAGTTGAGCAACTCAAGAAGTACAGCTGTGCCTTGTGAGTAGCTTAGAACCAGGAGGAAGGGCTCTGGGACCTTTCTCAATCTTATCTCTGCTTTTCTGTGCTCATCTGATCTCTCCCTCCTCCTGTTAGCTCCTGCTCCCCACAACTACTTTGTCTGCTTGTCTGATCCAGAGTTATTCATTCAACAAGTATTTATTTAACTCCTACAGTTCACAGGAAGAAATAGAGGAAAACAATAGAGTGGGAAAGACTAGAGATCTCCTCAAGAAAATTAGAGATACCAAGGGAATATTTCATGCAGAGATAGGCACAATAAAGGAAAGAAGTGGTATGGACCTAGCAGAAGCAGAAGATCTTAAGAAGAGGTGGCAAAAATACACAGAAGAACTATATTAAAAAGATCTTCACAACCCAGATAATCACAATGGCATGATCACTCACCTAGAGCCAGACATCCTGGAATGTGAAGTCAGGTGGGCCTTAGGAAGCATCACTACAAACAAAGCCAGTGGAGGTGATGGAATTCCAGTTGAGCTATTTCAAATCCTAAAAGTTGATGCTGTGAAAGTGCTGCACTCAACATGCCAGCAAATTTGGAAAACTCAGCAGTGGCCACAGGACTGGAAAAGGTCAGTTTTCATTCCAATGCCAAAGAACGGCAAAGCCAAAGAATGCTCTAACTACTGCACGATTGCACTCATCTCACATGCTAGCAAAGTAATGCTCAAAATTCTCCAAGCCAGGCTTCAATGGTATGTGAACCATGAACTTCCAGATGTTCAAGCTGGATTTAGAAAAGGCAGAGGAACCAGAGATCAAATTGCCAACATCTGTTGGACCATCGAAAAAGCAAAAGAATTCCAGAAAAACATCTACTTCTGCTTTATTGACTATGCCAAAGCCTTTGATTGTGTGGATCACAACAAACTGTGGAAAATTCTTCAAGAGATGGGAATATCAAACCACCTGACCTGCCTCCTGAGATACCTGTATGCAGGCCAGGAAGCAACAGTTAGAACTGGACATGGAACAACAGACTAATTCCAAATTGGGAAAGAAGTATGTCAAGGCTGTATATTGTCACCCTGCTTATTTAATTTATATGCAGAGTACATCATGAGAAATGCTGGGCTGGATGAAGCACAAGCTGGAAACAAGATTGATGGGAGAAATATCAATAATCTCATATGCAGATGACACCACCCTTATGGGAGAAAGTGAAGAAGAACTAAAGAGTCTCTTGATGAAAGCTAAAGAGGAGAGTGAAAAAGTTGGCTTAAAGCTCAACATTCAGAAAACTAAGGTCATGGCATCCAGTCCCATCACTTCATGGCAGATAGATGCGAAAGCAATGGAAGCAGTGACAGACTTTATTTTTTTGGGCTGCAAATCACTGCAGATGGTGACTGCAGCCATGAAATTAAAAGACACTTGCTCCTTGGAAGAAAAGTTGTGACTAACCTAGATAGCATATTAAAAGCACAGACATTACCTTCCCGACAAAGGCCCATCTAGTCAAAGCTGTCGTTTTTCCAGTAGTCATGTATGGATGTGAGAGTTGGACTATAAAGAAAGCTGAGCACTGAAGAATTGATGCTTTCGAACTGTGGTGTTGGAGAAGGCTCTTGAGAGTCCCTTGGACAGCAAGGAGATCCAACCATTCCATCCTAAAGGAAATCAGTCCTGAATATTTACTGGAAGGACTGATGCTAAAGCTGGAGCTCCAGTACTTTGGCTACCTGACGTGAAGAACTGACTCATTTGAGAAGACCCTGATGCTGGGAAAGATTGAAGGCAGAAGGAGAAGGGGATGACAGAGGCTGAGATGGTTGGATGGCATCACCGACTCAATAGACATGAGTTTGAGTAAACTCTGGGAGTTGGTGATGGACAGGGAGGCCTGGCGTGCTGCAGTCCATGGGGTTGCAAAGAGACACAACTGAGCGACTGAATTGAACTGATAGTACACAAAGGCAGTTATATGTAAAACGTATAGCAGTAAACAGGACAAAATCTCTCCTCCGATGGAGCTTGTGCGGGAGAAAGACAGTTAACAGACACAGTATGTCAGATGTCAGAATGGGATATGTGGCACAGAGAAAAATATTCCCTAGCTTAGGTGGATAGGGAGTGCTAGGCAGGAGGTTTTGCTGTTTTATTTAGGGTGATCAGGGAAATCCTCATGAGGATGGTGATGGATGAGCAGAGATCTGAAGAGAGTGAGGGAGTGAGCCAGGCAGGTAATGGGAGATGAGTGTTCTAAGAGGAGGAAGCAGCAAGTCTAAAGGTCCTGGGGTGGAAGTGAGACTGATACGCTGGTGGAAAAGCAAGGAAGGATACCTGTTGGTTAGAGCACAGTGAGCAGGAGGTGTGGGGTTGGACAGGTAAGCCATGGGGAGACCTGATCATAGATGGTCCTATAAGGACCTGGGTGAGGGGATTTGATCAGAGTACTGGTATGATATGTGACTTAGTTTTTTTTTTTCCTAGCTTAAATTTCCTTTAAAACAACTATTTATTATAAAAAATTTCAGACAGAGAAATAACGAAAAACTTTTAAACATATACAAAAGTAGAAAGAATGGTGTCATGAACCCCCCATGCCTGTCGCCCAGCTTCAGCAGTTTTAGTGGTATATGTCTTGTCTCGTGTCACTTATATGTTCACCTACCCTTTCCTCCCAGGTTATTTTTAAGCAAATCCTTGCTGTCATACAAATGCATACCTAAATACTTACACGTTTTTTAATGTGTACTTAAACTGCACTACCACTATTCTTCTAAAAATGTGCAGGAATTCTTTACTGTTATCAAATATTTCCTTGTTTCAAACCCCCCCTTTCCCCATTTCATTTGTTCAGGTCTAGATCTAAGGTCCACACATTACTTTTGGGTAACATGTCTCATTTCCTTTTTAATCTACAGATTTGGATTCTTTTCCAGCTTTGTATTCTGTAGTTTGTTTATTAAAGAAACTGGGTCTTTTGTCCCATAGAATTTTCTGCATTCTTTTGCTAATCATATCCCCACAATCTCATTTAATATGTTCCTCTGTCCTCTTTATTTCCTATAAACTGGTGGTTGGATCTGGAAAATTACTCAGATTGAAGTTTGGTTTTTGGTAAGAATACTATGTTCATACTGATCTGTATTTTCTATTGCATCATTTTAGGAAACATGGAATGTTTTCTTGGTTCTTTTTATTTGTGATAAGGTTGATAGTAGAATCAGGTGTTATCCATTCATTATTAAATTACTCCCATCAGCTTCTCGTCTGTTGATTTTAGTGGTCATTGATGATCATCACTAGATTCATTATAATTGCATGCGTGCTCAGGTGTGTCTGACTTTTTGTGACCCTATGGACTGTAGCCTGCCCGGCTTCTCTGTTCGTGGGATTCTCCAGGCAAGAATGCTGGAGTGTTGCCATTTCCTTCTCCAGGAAATCTTCCCAACCCAGAGATTGAAGCCAGGTCTCCTGCATTGGGAGGCAGATTCTTTACCTCTGAGCCACTGGGGAAGTCCAGATTCTTTCATTCAGTTCTGTTCATTTGCTCAGTCGTGTCTAACTCTTTGCAGCTCCATGGACTGCGGCACGCCGGCTTCCCTGTCTGTCACCAACTCCTGGGCTCAAACTCATGTCCATTGAGTCGGTGATGCCATCCAACCATCTCATCCTCTCTTGTTTCCTTCTCCTCCTGCCTTCAATTTTCCCCAGCATCAGGGTCTTCTCGGATGAGTCAGTTCTTCGCATCAGGTGGCCAGAATATTGGAGTTTCAGCTTCAGCATCAGTCCTTCCAGTGAATATTGAGGACTGATTTCCTTTAGGATGGACTCACTGAATCTACTTGCTGTCCCAGGGACTCTCAAGAGTCTTCTCCAACACCACAGTTCAAAAGCATCAGTTCTTTGGCACTCAGCTTTCTTTAGTTATGAAATAGTGATTTCTGATTTTTTTTAATATAAATTTTGACTTCTGATTCTATCAGTCTTTCTTCATTTATTAACAAGTTTTATATAAAGAACTTTCCCTAATCTACTATTTGACCATCCTCAGGTATAGTTCCTACAAGAAAGGTAGGATAAATACTTGATTCTTCCCCTTTGTTAGTAGTTTTCAGGATGAAGAGTTTATTCCTTAGCATCCTGTATAGGTGACCAGTGAGAGTTTTTTCCTTTTGTATCATTATCCACTCATGAGCTTTAAGCATAAATTATGTTTTTCTATTCATTGCAGTTATTCTTTTTTATGCTAATATTGTCCTTTTGTATAGTGAGTCCCTTCACATTTGCTTCTAACTTCTTTTGACACTGTTCCAGTAATCTTTCATAGCTTCTTTGCTTTCTTGTATAACAAGATGTTGCAGGTTCATCTTGCCCATTTTCTTCTCCACATTTGGAATCAGCCATTTCTCCTGGGAGTCTTGATTCTTTTTAGTAGTAAATGCCATTGAGAGACCACGAGTGAGCTCTAGGGTTGCTCACTGGATTGAATTTTTTTTTTTTTCTAATAGGCCTTTTCAGGGAGTAGAGCTCAGAAAAAAATAAAATTTTAAAGAGAGAATACATTGAGTTAGAATTTAGGAATTTCTACTTAATTTTTTTGATTTTATGTCTATATATCTTTTCTCTTGCTGAAAATCTTGGTTCCAGAATTGAAATACCAATGTAATTAGTAACATTATGATTAGTGAGAACATTTTAAGAATTTTTTAAAATCTTTTTAATACATTCCACTAGGAAATACAGTCATGTTGCTCTGTGATAAAGTTACTTAAAATAATTCCTCTCTTTGTAGTTAAACTGCCAACTAAATACTACATTTAGGTTCATGTATTTCAGTTTTCTTTATTTTTTGAGGTTGCATTTTCCTTTATTAATTACACAAAACATTTATGTGGTTCCAAAATTAAATACATAAAAGAAGAGAAATCTAGCTTCAACCTTTATCTTCTACTCTTTTAGTCATTTTAAAAAAGGTTTTGGCTTTCCTGTCCACTTAACAACTATATATAAACATATTCACATTTGTATCCCCTCTTTTTAAATTAAATATAGCATAATACACCCTATTTTATGCAACACATTTTTCCGTTAACAACATACCCTGAGAACTATTCTGGAGCAATCTATGGAGATAGGTTTCATGATGTGGATGTATCATAGGTTAGCCACGAAGGCCCTTGTTGTGGGATATTTGATAGTTTTCAGGCTTTTGCTATTGTAGATGGCACTGCAGTGAAAAGCCTCCCACATATGAGTTTTGTTTTGTTGCCAGTATCCCTAGGATCAGATCCTGAAAGTGATATTGCTGGGCCAAGAGGTAAATACATGGTTTTCTTGGACATTGCCACATTCCCCCTTCATTGAGAATTGACTCTTTTGCATTCCCTCTAGTAATAGTGTCTTATTTCCTCATAGCCTTAACATTTTTGATTTTTGCCAGTCTGATAGAAGTGCAGTGGTATCAGTGTGTAGTTTTAGTTTGCGTATCTCTTATTGTGAATGTGGTTGCACACCTTTTCATTATTATTATTTGAGTTTCTTCTTCCGTGGGTGTTACATACTGTACAGTTTTCTATAGGGTTGTTGCTCAGTGTCTTCTCTACTTTGAGACTCTATATAATTTTTATTTTTATAGCATCAGATTTATCCATTTCCTTCTTATTCTGAAGTTTATAACTCGTATTTTAAAGAAGCTCATTGGCTGGCTCTGGGTTGGGTGGGGGAGGAAAATGTGGAAACAAGAGCAGTTTGAAGATGGTGGTGATAATCCAGCTTCCATAGCCATAGGTGGTTATGGATATCTTCTAAAGTGTCTCTTGATGGATAAAGTGTGAAAGAGAAAAGTGGAATGATGCTCAAGTTTTTTGCCTGGCAGAACAGAGTTGCCATTAACTGGGAAGATGATTGTGGAAGGGAAAGGTTAATGGGAAGATCAAGAGGTTGGTTATATAAGGACATGAAAAGTTTGAGATGCCATTAGCCAACCAGGTAGAGGAGTGAAATAGAAAGTTGAATATGTGAGTCTGTAATTTTAGGGAGTATTTAGGAATAATCATTTAGAAGTTATCAGTGTATAAGAATATTTATTTATTTAAGTTTTCCCTATTTATTTATTTTTTATTGAGGTGTGCTTTACATACACTGAAATGTAGAAGTGTTAAATGTTTGATGACTTTTGCCAAACATATACACCTGGGTAACTAGCATTCCAGTCAAGTATGTAGCATTTATGTAACCCAGAAGGTTCCCTCATGCCTCTTTCTAGTTAATCCACTACCCAAAGGCAATTACTGTTCTGATTTATATCACCACAATTTAGTTTTGACTTTTGTAAAATGTTGTCTACCTACATATTTTATCTTATTGGCTGTGCTGCACCACTTGTGGGATCTTCATATCCCAAGCAGGGATTAAACCTGGGCCTCTGGCAGTGAATTCCAGGAATCACTAATCCAGATTCTGGAATATATAAGTACATTAATCAACAGATTAATATCTATTAATTATACATTAATAGCAATAGATTAAAATGCACATTTAAGAACATTTTAGATTGCTATTAAAGTGGTATTTTAAATATTGGAAGTGCTGTTCTACCTGTAATCAATCAACAAGTTTATTGCTGCACTTTGGAAAGGAATGATCCTTTATCAAACACCTATTTCTTCTTTTTGTTCAGTCACTAAGTCATGTCTGATTCTTTGCAACCCCATGAACCGCATCACACCAGGCTTCCCTGTCCTTCACTGTCTCCTGTAGTTTGCTCAAACTCACATCCATTGAGTTGGTGAAGCCATCCAACCATCTCATCATCTGTCGCCCTCTTCTCCTGCCCTCAATCTTTCCCAGCATCAACATCTTTTCTAATGAGTCGGCTCTTAGCATCAGGTGGACAAAGTATTGGAAAAAGCAAAAGCAAAAAACCTACTGGGTGCTAGGAACAATGGCAGGTGTCTTCTTATCTTGTCCTCACAATGATCCTAAGGGATAAGTTACCAGTAGCTCCAGAAGAAACGGGGCTGTGACTTGTCAGAGTCACTGTACTGTTATCAGTAGGGTTAAGTGTGAAGTGATAATGTATTTATTAACTCTTCCATTCTCTGACTAAGTCACACTTGGACTTCTCTCCTCAACCTATGACATTTTCCCCCTTCCTCCTTTGCTTCCTACATCATGGAGAAAAGGATCTAATTCTTTTTTAAAAGGTGGTATTTCTGGAGAAGGAAATGGAAATCCACTTCAGTATTCTTGCCTGAAAATCCAATGGACAGAGGAACAGTGGGCTACAGTCCATGGGGCCACAAAAGAGTTGGACACAACTTAGTGACTAAACCACCACCACCACCTACCTCCTTACACCGACTGAACACATAAGTACAGTAATGTCTGTGCTCAAGTAATTTAGTCAGCACAGTGCTCAGTGAGGTGCTAGTTTGGTAGTCACAGTTACAAACAGTTGATCTGGATGATTCACAGTCTTAGGACCGTGTCATGCAGGTGTTATCCTTGTACAGTTCTGTGTTCAGTTACATGCATTCCTTGTCCATTCTGCCCTGGCCTTTGGGAGGTCCATCTGCCTTCTGTCTTTCCCTTTCCTTGTTCTGCTGACCTGGGAGGCTAGATTTGGAGCTTCACTCTCTGGACATATCATATTGTGTGCATGCATATCATAATCATAGTAGCCTTCTTGTTGATTCAGGTCACTAAATGCATGAGGTTTTTAGAAATGTATGCTTCTATTAACAAAATAAATAAAAAAAAATTTTTTCTGGGCCCAAGAAGCTAGCATACTATTCATTCACACCCAAAAATTATGACACTTTGCTATCTAATCCACATTCTGAATTTGTAAGTACATGTAATCAACAGATTAATATCTGTTAATTATACATTCATAGCAACAGGTCCTTTTCTCCTGGTTTGCCATATAAATCTATAGGGACTCATCTGATAAAGTTGTCCCACTAATTTGTTGAAAATAACTTGTTACGTTTTTAAAAAGTTCTAAGTAACTATTTCAGAATTATGTTTGATCTCAGTTCAGGTTGGTCGTGCTCAAGAATGGAGTGGATTTAACTTAGTTATTGCACATCTTAAGATCTAAGATTGATTCATTTAAAACTTTAAGTATGGAAAATTTCTAAAATCACAAAAATAAAAAGTACAGTGAACCCCCATGTACTTATCATCCAGCTATCACCTTAAATGACATTCAGATTAATACAGAGAATTAAATGATCTTTGAGAGGGTATGGAACTAACTAGTCTTGGTTCACTAATGAGTGAGTGCTGAAGATTTTGATTTAATAACTTAATCTGAATTCCTTCAATCATTATTTTATTCATTGATTCATGCAATGAAATTTATTGAAGGTCTGCTGTGTTCATTAGTGCCTAATGGCTAAGAGCCTTAGTGGGGTGCAAATCTTAGCCCTGCTCCTTACAGGCTGTGTGACCAGGGGCCAATCAAAGTATTCTATGCTTCAGTTTCCACACTGACACAATTGAGATAAAGCTAGTGTCTACCTCATAAGTTTGTTATGAGGTTTAGATGAGATACATTGGCTTCCTCAATGTATGTTGACTTCTGTTATTATAAATACTTTTCCTCCTTTTCCTTTTCCACTTCTTCATCTTTGTCATCCAGATTATGTGCTAGGTACACATTGGGAACTGTGAGAGGGTTAAGTTGTGAACCTTGACTTTGAACAACTAGAACTTCAAAATTAGAGGGAGGAGAGTTCTTCAGGATTATCTGGTTTGACAAGTCCAGAGAGGTTTAGTGAATAGTCCAGAATCACACATCTGTTAGTGTCAAAGCCAGGCCAAAGCTCAGATCTTGCAGCTGTGAAATGCTCTTCTTAGAGAATAGCGCTTCTATTGATTTATCTGACCTCTGCCCCTTCCCTTAAACCCTAGTCTTTCTAAATTGACAAATATGACCTACATGTATATTTCAGTGCTCTGCTCGTTCAGTGCACAGACATAAAAGTATATGTTAGGCCTGTTGCACATATCAGACCTGAACATGTCCTTGAATGCTCCCTCCTTAAGGTTCCAAGGAAGACTTTTTAGGGAAGGTGGACACAGGCTGTCTCTCTGTGTTGTAATCACAAAGATGTTTTTATCTTCCCCTTGTATCACAGCCCAGGAGTTAAAGTCACTGTTTGAAAAAAAGTCCCTCAAAGAGAAACCTCCAAATTCTGGGAAGCAGTCGATATTATCTGTACGCCTGGAGCAGTGCCCCCTGCAGCTGAATAATCCCTTTAACGAGTACTCCAAATTTGATGGCAAGGTAAGTAAACCGGAAGGCATCCCTTCAGGAAACGCCTCGACTGAATGGAGTTACTGTTGGTATTGTCATTCTTATTTTTATCAGATTCAGATTTAAGTAGGTTTCAAAAGGGAGTCAGAACAAACAAAGAATGTCTCTCACATTTTCAAAGACTGAGGGTGTAAAAAGGTCTGGATTTGGGCTTACTGTTGTTTCCACGGTAATATGTTTGGGGGGATGAAAACAGAAACAGTCCTGAGATATGAATGTGTGTGTTCCTGTTTTATGTCCTGAGGTTTGGGTTAGTTGGGTTGTGATTAATTAAGGTCTAACTGTGGGGAAAGCCTTGAAAATGGTTTTGGGAGTTTGCATTGCATTTGACAGTTTGCATTGTCTGGTATGAGTCTTGATTATAACTCCACAAATTGTGGACATTAGAGCTTCTCTTCAGAATTCTAGGATGTTGCTTTGCATTTCAGTGTTTATCGAATCTCATGTGGACACTTACTGTGCAGGATGACTTAATTTTTTCCTGTCCTGACAATTTACAGTTTGTAAAATTAAAGTGTGTTTATTTTCCTTTTAGAAAAAGGACCACTATTTTACGGGGAGTATAGCTCTGCGTGAGCACCCACTCTCCTGCATTCCCACATTCTGTGTCTCTGTACCAAGTTGAGCTGGGCGTCTTTCAGAACTGTAGCAGTTGATTTTTTTATTTATTGCCATTATGTTTGCTGTCTGTCAGTGGCGTGGGGGTGCTGAGTGATAGCTTGTTGCCTGGAGGGATTGTGTACAATTTGTCTTATTTCAGCACAGTTGCAATTAATAAACATAGAACTCTTTGCTTATGTTTGCACTTTTCATATTCAACTCCTGGTTATATGCTGGTTCTATCAATTGTCATCTTTGAGCATGGTGATGTTCTTTACTTTGAAACACTTTCATCTCATACAATTCAGCATGTTTCCACTGGTCTTTTGTTTAGTATCTAAGTCATGTCCAACCCTTTGCTACCCTATGGACTGTGGCCCCCAGGCTCCTCTGCTGATGGGATTTCCCAAGCAAGAATACTGTAGTGGGTTGTCATTTCCTTAAGTAAGCATATATGGCTGTTGGCACGTGAGGTTATTGATGCTGGCAGGGAAGAACAGAAACTAAAAACAAAATGCATAAGTAACATAAAATCCTAATATGCTCAGGAATTTTCCCCCCAAAACATCAGAAAGCACTTTTAGTAAATTAGAGATTGTATCTTGTGAAGAGCTTCTCTTCAGTCTGCCCCTGCCCCCATCTCCTGCTGCTGCTTGTGGAATACAGCAAAGAGAAAAAAGGGTCCCCCTAGGGATGGAAATGTCAGCCTCTGGAAACAAGTGAGTTGGGCTTAAGGGGATTTTTTTTTTCGGAAATACTGCAGTTGATTCATTTGGAAATATGAGACGTTATTATTGGGATTAGATTACATGGCTGGAATTTATTTGTTTCCTATCATCTCATTGTTTCAGGATGTAATGAATTCTGGAGTAATTAATATGTGATAATGCTTTGCCAACAAAATAGCACAGATCTTTTAAAATACCATATTCTAGAATTTTGATTATACTATTAGATTCTCCTATAAATTACTTACACTTGGACTTGTTCGAAGGTTGTGAACTCTGTGTGTTATATATACCTAATTTCTGAAGAGCCAGGAAGGAATTGAAAACTAAACCATTTCCTCAGTCACAAAGGAATTATTTTTGCTAGGTGTGTGTTTACACTTACAACTCTTGATGTTTTTTGTCATAACAAATGTATTTGTAATCAGCAAAGGATGTGAGCATGGCCGAATCACCATTGTACAATTGATTAAGAAAGATTTATATATCGATAAGTCTTTCTTGTGATACAGTGCTATTTTTTTATTATCCTACATATTACAATTGCTAAAACACAATTAAACCCTTGTTCTCATCTATTATTTAATATTGATGCATTTGGCAGATGTGTAATGAAAGTGGCTAATATTTGAAGGATATTGTACTGTACATATTAAATTAGTCTTTCTTTTATCTTTGTGAAATGCATCAATATGATATTCAGTGACATCTCAATGATTAATAGAGAATTATACTTGAGTCAAGCCTTTTCGTAACCTAGAAATTAAAATGACTATTCAAATAACACCTCAAAATGATGAAATTAGCATTTTGTGATTGCATAATAATGGGATTGTAGTAGTTATAACAGCACCATGGCTGCCTCTAGAGTTAAGATCATGTCAACCCCTTGATAATAAAGCCTTTCTGTGAGAGTCAACTTTAATAATTTCCAGATTGATTCTTCCCATAAATCATTTGACGTTCAGCACTAAATTTTTGTTACTGTTGTAACTTAAAATTATTTTATTTTTATTCAGCTCATATTTAAGAAGTGAAATGAGTGTCCTGTTTTAATGATTCACCATCTTGTCATCACTCCCTGTTTTTGCTTCAAATGTAAGAGTTTCTCATGTATTTTGATAGTTCCTTTTTTTTTTTTTCTGGAAAGGTTTGTTAAAGCCACTAAAATATGTACAGTTTTTCCCCCCCTTACAAATATTCACAATGCTTTTCTTGGGAATAACTCTTGCCTTATTTACATAATTAACTGAGTTGCTTAGGTCTCTTGGGCAAATGGTACATAATTGGGGAGAGAAAGGGACAGGAAAGAGTTTGGGGTCTAATTAAATATGCTAAAAAACTACTTAATTATGTATTTCCTCAAGAGACTAACTGCTGTGAAATCCTCCTTATGATTAAACTAGCGTTGGATTTGAAAAAAAGGATTTTGTTTTTGGTATGGCCTTACAGTTACATCAGAATTAAGCAGGCATCTTTAAGAGTTTGTGCAAACTGAGTTGTTGTTGGTTTTAGTGATTCCAAGGGTAAGCATCTCTTAGCTACTGTGCTGAATTAAAGCAAATACTTTCAAATAGTTTCTGGTTCCTGTAGCTGGTTAATAATTTTATTTTTTTTAAATTGTGGTTGGTTGATAACTTCTTGAAGTTATATAGTTGAGAGGGAAGGCCATACTTAGGCATAGGCTTTTTGGTAACTTTGAAGGGTTTTTTAAATCAGGTTTATTACTGTTTTTGGCTTCCCTTGTAGCTCAGTCGGTAAAGAATCTGCCTGCACTGCAGGAGACCCGGGGTCAATCCTTGGGTTGGGAACATCCCCTGGAAAAGGAAATGGCAACCCACTCCAGTATTCTTGCCTGGACAGAGAAGCCTGGTGGGTTATAGTCTGTGGGGTTGCAAGGGGTCGGACATAACTTAGCAACTAAACCACTACCATTACTGTGTTTGTGTTATCTTTGTTGGCAAATTGGCAGGGCTGTCCAAGACCTGTTTTAGATTCATAGGTTATTAATAACTCTGTTTACTGATCATTTGAAAACAGACCAAGATAGATTGCAAGTGGTTTTAAGGAATGCTTAGCTGGACAAGGCAAAATCAGGTTCAGCCATCTGCCTCAAGTCTTTGGGCTCGTTAAAAACAGGACCTCTGATTAATGAACAAAACCAACCTCTGTTTCAGAGGTGAAATAATTTTTGTGCTGGTCCTTGTGGTCTCACTGAATGTGGGAAATGTTGGGTGTGACCAGGAGTTGCTCTGAGGCGATGAAGGAGTGACAGGCAGTGAACATTCAGCACTGATTTCAGTATTCCTAAACATGTGGATTTCTGCCCTGTCTCTCCACCTTTTAAAAAAATGAAGTCTTATTTTAAAAAGCATCTCGCTCTTTTCACTGCATGCCTTACCACTTAGTTGAGAAGCTTTAGCTAGTACATTGACATCACTATTTTGTTTAAACTGTGTTTACAAATATTATCATCATCAACAGACCTCCAGAAGTTCAGATATGCCCCTCCTGTCAATACTGTTACTAACAAAGAAATGGTACTGATTATCAGTTATGTAACCATAGGCAGGTTTTTCACCTCACTGAATCTCAGACGTAGGAAAAGAAATTTGAGTTCCTTCCTCACAATCCTGATGAATCCATCAAATAGTATAAAACACCCAGCACAGGAAGAGGCAGTATAATTTAGTTGGTAAGCAGATCTATTTTGAAGTAAGATTTGAGTTTGAATCCTGACTCCGTCACTGAATGGTGTGACGTCAGGCTGGTTACTTAACCTCGTGAAGCTGCAGTCCTTGTATGTGGAATGAGATGGTGGTGGCGTGTCTTCCTCTGGAGGACTGAGACGGCACAAAGGAAGCACCCAGCAAATACCTCACTTCTGCCTCTCTCTCTCTGTAAAGTGAAGGGTGCGGGCCAGTGCTGCCCTCTTTCCTTTATACTTCATTAGATTGTTGACAGGATAGAGTGAGAGGAAATGTGCTCTTAAAGCCTGGAGTTTAGCATGGTTAAACAGGATGCACAGCGGACTGGGTGATGGTGGTCTGCTTGTAGAAGTCCAGGGAATCAGTCCAGTGGGATTTTGACCTTTAACTTGAAATAGGAAGATTAAGACAAGTAATTACTTCCTTTTTTTTTTTTTTTCCTTTCTGCAATGGCTTTTTTTTTTTTTGCAATGGCTATTTTCTAAACATCAGGTGAGAAGGTAGTGTGCTGTCAGTAATTGCTTGGCAGTTTACTAAAACATTAAATATCTTACTTATTTGACTTAGTGACATTACACTCTGAGTATGAGGAGGATGTTTGCCTTGACAGGTACTTTAAAAAGCAGAACCAGTTCTGGTTCATATAAACAATTGTGACTTTGATTGTGTTAACTTATTAAAAAGTAACCATTTCTCTGTTAGAAACTGTTTTAACAGGGAAGCTGCAGAGAGCATGGGGGAAGGGATAATTCATGAGTGCTAATTGCTTGGCTGTTAATTTTCATAAGTGTTGATAGAAGCAGTTCCTTAAATTAAACTTTGTTTAAAATGTATCAGGGGAAATATTCCACAATGTCGAGCCTGAAGTGAAAATTAATATGAATGCTGTGGCAATTAACACATACTGGTTAATAGCTTTTAGCAGCATTTTGGGATGATAGTCCTTAAATACATTTTTGCATGCTGCTCTTGTTTCAGCATTGTTCCAGTCTATGTCTGGATAATTATGAACAAATGTTTTCTACAATCATTGGCATTAAGTAGCTCTCTTCACAGAAAAGTCATTTAAAACTTTGCAGAAAGTGAGAAGGCCCTGAAAAATGTTGCAGACTCGTAAAAGGTCAGTGAATTGCCACCCTGTAAAGGTAAATTGCCTTTTCGAGGAAAATGCTCCTCCTCTGTTAGCCTGGGAACAGTCCCCTCTTATATGTTAAGCTACTTTAGCTCCAGGATCTCTTTCCAAAAAATTATAACCTGGACTTCCAAGTGCTGATTATGTTTCTGGACAGCAGCTTTTGCTTATTGCTGCCTGAACTGAGCATGGCCTTGAGCCTAAGGGCCTTCTATCCTTTGACCTTGCTTCTTTCTTCTGACCAACCTCCCTCCCCGTTGAAGTTAGCCAGCCACCCCTGTCCTCCCCACCAGAGGAGGTGGCTGAGAGTGGAGTTGGCCCTATCATCTCATTTCCCTCCTTCCTTTCAGTAAGAGTGCTCCGGGGGTTCACTTGGCTTAGTGCCTATTAAGAGGCAGACCTCAAGAGAGAGAGACAATCTGAGGTAACTCTGTTGTTTGAATTAGGAGCTATTTATCTCTCTCTTCAATTGGCCTCATTAAACATACCTTTTTAAATAAGGGAGAGTAAAGCCCCAACATTTGGCACTTCTGCCTGTGACTGTATTTTGCTAGCCTTCCTTTTCATAGACCAGTTTTTATCAGTCTGTTCTATTTCTAAAGCAAAATTTATTATATATTTACTACTTATTCATACACCGTGGTATACCAAGAAAAGGACCAAATTCATTAATGTAAAAATATCTTTTCCTGTGATTATTTCCCTCTTGAGTTGCACTTCCTGTGGCTCAGCCTTTCCTGGAAATTTCCAGGGGAGGCTTTGGGATTTTTGTCTGGGTGATGTTCACAATGAATTAAATAAGAATCTTACAACAAAAGAAAGTGTTTTCAGCATCCTCTTCTGAAGTTAAATTCTCAAGGCTGATTTCTTAAAAGTAGCTTATTCCACTCTGAGCTTTCTGTCCCTGCCTCATTTCTGCAGTTTGTTCTGTGTCCTGCCAGTCCAGAGGCTTCCTCTAATTTTAGAGCCGTCTTCTAGAAATTCCCGTCAGAGGTGGAATTTACCATCAACTCAGACTTTTCAAAGGAAGGCAGAATTTTGCAATGGGAAGAGCATGTTTGTCAGGCGTGGGTTAGAATTCTCACTTGGCTATTTACTTGCTATGCGATCCTGGGCAGACCACTTTACCTTCTTTAAGCCTGTTTTCTTATCTATAAAATAAGGTTCATGATACTTAACAGAAAATGTTGTTGTGAGGATTTAATGAGAATTATAAATGTGTATGTAGTGTATGTGGTCAGTGCTGGAAGATGTATTGGTTTCCTCTGACCACATTGCCATTCATTTACTTCCTATTTAATGAGAGTCTGCTACATACCAGGCACTGTTAAGTAAAATCTGGATACAGTAGTGGCCAAAACAGACCTGGTTTCTGACTTCATGAAGCTTCCTCTCTTGGCAGGAAGATAGATGTTATATAAATAATCACCAAACTAAGTGCAAAATTGCAGTCATAGTATTGTTTAGTTACTAAATCGTGTCTGACTCTTGTGACCCATGGAATGTAGCCCACCAGGCTCTTCTGTTCATGGGATTTCCCAGGCTAGAATACTGGAGTGGGTTGCCATTTCCTTCTCCAGGGGAATCTTCCTGACCCAGGGATCGAATGCGCATCTCCTACAATGGTGGGAGGACTCTTTACCCCTGAGCCACCAGGGAAGCCCCACAGTCATAGTATCAGTTCAGTTCAGTCGCTCAGTCATGTCTGACTCTTTGCGACCCCATGAACCACAGCACGCTCGGCCTCCCTGTCCATCACCAACTCCCGGAGTTTACCCAAACCCATGTCCATTGAGTTGGTGATGCCATCCAACCATCTCATCCTCTGTCATCCCCTTCTCCTCCTGCCCTCAATCTTTCCCATCATCAGGGTCTTTTCAAGTGAGTCTGCTCTTTGCATCAGGTGGCCAAAGTATTGGATTTTCAGCTTCAGCATCAGTCCTTCTAATGAACATCCAGAACTGATCTCCTTTAGGATGGACTGGTTGGATCTCCTTGCAGTCCCAGGGACTCTCAAGAGTTTTCTCCAACACCACAGTTCAAAAGCATCAATTCTTTTGCGCTCAGCTTTCTTTATAGTCCAACTCTCACATCCATACCTGACTACTGGAAAAACCATAGCCTTGACTAGACGGACCTTTGTTGACAAAGTAATGTCTCTGCTAGTCACAGCTAATTAATTACCAAGTTCCAGGAGAGATACTGGGGGCTTTAGGAGGGGCATAGGTTTTTGCATGCCCCCGTGCTTTTCATAGAGGCATCTGACCTAGTCTAGGCTATCAGGGATGGTTATCTCTGTGAAGGTGACTCAACCTGAGAGTTGAAGGCAGAGTAAGAACTAGCTAGGTGAAGGGAGAGGAGAAAGGACTTACAGAGGATCTGAGGGCAAGTGCGGCGGGCGGGGTGGGGGGTGGGGGGTGCAGCTTGGAGATTTGGGAAACTAGAAGAAGGCTGTGTGCTGGAGCCCAAGACTGAGGTAGATTGTGGTGCAGGGGGAAGCTTCAGGGGCTGGTTCTACCACATATGGCTGTAGGAGTGTCCTCTGCAACCTGAGAATATAGGAAAGCCTTGAACCAGTTAAATGAGGAGGGAGAGTCATAAGGTTTGTGTTTTGAAAAGATCCCTGAAGCTCTGATGAAGAGAACACACTGGAGAAGGGTTTGTGAGGCTTGAGAGACCAATCAAAACATTTTTGGCAGTGGTCCAGGTGAGAGAGATGGTAACTTGGGCTTACTTACTGGTGATGGAGGAGTGGATGACTGCAAGAGGTATTTAGTAGGTAAAAGTGATAGGACTTGATGATGGATTGACTATATGTCAGGGAGCATAGGAGAAAGGAGTTTCAGGGATGATTTGATCAGATTCTGGCTTGAGGAACTGAATAGATAGCATCTCTGAATTAGGAAGCACTGAAAGACGGCTGCAGAAGTTATCGTTGTGAGCTGGTTTGACAACACGTCACAGTCTGTTACATGTCCTTAAAGACACTACACATGTTCTTTTTTGGAGGGGATAGGGTATACCCTGCTTGTTAGGCTTATATTGGAGGCATCCAAGACAGTGGTGTCTGGGATGAGCATGGGCTAGGAGCCAGGAGCCTCTTCTCTGTTCCCACTTCACAGCCAGCCTTGGTGCTTTGGCTGAGAAATTGCCCTAGAAGTCAGTCACTTTCTCTGAGACAGGGCTGTACTTTCAGATGCCTGATCCAGGTCGTCAGCCCCTTCAGAGGAGAAAATGAGATAGTAATTTTAAATGAAGCAGATGTCAGGTGTCCTTTAAGAAAATATATTGATTGTAATTCTTGGAGATTAAGGGAGTAAGAGGTAAAACATGGACACATTTTTGCTATAATAAGATTGCTGTTGTGGTCCTACCCTCTTCCTGACTAATTAAATACCAGATTAGCAGGTGAAATCTGGTTGGAATGAATGGCAAACACTGAGATCCCAGTGAAGACAATCTGTTTTATAGGTGTGGTGGGACTGCACACGGTGGGATTTTATACTGAGCTTTCTTATTGCGGGCATCTTGCTCTGCATAATTTTCAGTGTAGAGATTTTCTTGTTGCTCCAAGTGCTAGGCTTTGATTTTATTACCTTAAAGACAGCTATCCATTAATATTGAGTGACAGCCTAGGGTCACCCACTTGGGCATGGAATCTAGTGTTCTAATTCTTAGAGATTTTTATTTTCATTCTTAATGGCATTCATACTTACAAAATGGAAACCTGAGTTCCAGGTTCTCAGGTTTCCTGAGACCATGTGGTGGAAAGAACACAGACACAGAAGATGTTTTAGCCCCGGCCATACTATGGAGTCTGTGACAGGTCACCTCCTGTCTCTGACAAAGCTTCAATTTCTGCATGTTTAGAATGAGTAACTTGGTTTAGATGATCACTGGATTTCTTTTGGCTTTAAGGTTCCATAGTTTTGTGATTGAAGGGGATTGACATCAGTGACACGTAGAAGGTTATAAATGGGAAAACTTGAACTCTTGAATAGTTGGTCATCTACGTACATGTTGCTAGTTTACTTTTTTAG
>NC_057390.1:91389075-91574075 GCF_019320065.1 Cervus canadensis | reverse complement strand
GCCCAAATGTGATAATAATAATGAAACAGAAATTAAAATGAGAATTAATGAGGAAAAAGTTCACCCAGTTTGTGTAGAGAAAAACTGGTGGGGTGTTTTTAGACAAAGATGATTCTGATTTTTAAAACAATGAAACATCATCACTAAAAGCCATATGATACTCATGTTGTTGTTTAGTTGCTAAGTCATGTCTGACTCTTTTATGACCCCATAGACTGTAGCCTGCCAGGCTCCCCTGTCCATGAGATTTCCCAGGCAAGGATACTCGAGTGGGTTGCCATTTCCTTCTTCAGGGGATCTTCCTGACATAGGGATCAAACCTGCATCTCCCGCATTGGTAGGCAGATTCATCACTGCTGAGCAACCTGCAAAGTCTTCATGGTACTCATACTGACATCTTACACTAAGGTATTAAGGACCTGTTTCTGGATTAAGAAAAGCTACTAGCTACTTGTTTGTTTGATTTTTTTCTTTTTAATCATAGATTGAGAAAATTTTGAGTAGCTGTTATGTGTAGAGCATAGTACAAGGGACTAGGGAAAGGAAAAAGTAAGAATAAAATTAGACCTCTGTCCATAGGAACAACAAAGAATAATAATATTGTCTCCTATTGACTGAACACTTTATGTACCAGGCAGCATGCTAGAAACTTTAAGAATATAATTTCTAATCTACACAGTATTTCCAGGATATAGACAGTGTTAATCCCATGTTCATATGGGGTCCAGGAGAGATTAAGCAAGTTGCTCAAGATCATACCCTGATATATGGTAGGACCAGCTTTTAAAGCAGTTTATCTGACTGTGGAGTTTATACTGTCTGTTTAAGAAGAACCACATATATTACAAGAAATATTTTCCCAATGCATTTTATTTGCTTGTCAAATATATTATGTGTTAGTAGGAGATAAGAAGCTCTAGTTTTCCTAACATTTAGCGTAAGAAAAAATTGTGTCAGCTTTTTCCATTTTGGCCCTGGAGGAGTCCTTGATTCATGAGACCTAAGTTCTGTTAGTTACTATGTCACTAGCTTTCTATGTGACTTTGAATGCATTATCTCACATTTTTGGGCTGAGTTAACCAGTCAGTAAAATGAGGAGGGTGACCAAGATCAAACCCATCATTAGAATTAGATAACTTAATGGTCAGTGTGAGATGTTTAGAAACATTTGTAGACCCTTAAGTATTTAGGTTCTTTTTCGGAGAATACTGTAGGCAAGAAGGCAGATGATTCATTCATCAAGAACTTGTTGAATGTTTATCTTCATGTTGGCAGAGTAAGAGATCCCTGGGGTGCATTGATAAAATGGTAGTCCATGCCCTCAGAGAACCAACTCAGAGTCTCATGAGATGAACAGACTATGATGATCCAAGGACCAGAGGATTTGGAAGTGCAGTTGACCCTCCATGTTCACAGACGTGGAATCTACAGATACGGAGGGCCAACTGTTCGTGGCCATTTTATATAGGAGACTTGAGCATCTGTGAATTTTGGTGTCTGGGCAGTGGGTGTTGGTCCAGGAATCAATTCCTTGTGGAGACTGAAGGGCGATCATATATTTGAAGGATCCAGGTGTAGACTAAACTCTCGATGGAGAAGTTATTGGAGTGTTAAACCCAGTCTTGAAAGGTGAGAAGGTTCTGTCTGCAGTCTGTGGTTTAGTTTTTCAGTGACTGCCCACGCACTTGCCATTGTGCAAGCATGTATTCCCCTGGAGGGAAGATAGGCCTCTTACTGCCTGCTTCACCCCATCCTTTTAGGTAGCTGTGTCCCCTTCCTAGAATCCTAGGAATGCTGACTCAGGTGTGACACACCAGGGGCCACATTATCTGCTGCCATGTAAAATTCTTTCTCAAGTAGAAAGTAGGGAAAATCCCCTACTTGTCCTCCTCTAGAGCCGCCTCTTCCGTGATGTTTCCTCGACTTCCCTAACAGCGGCATCCTACTGTCTGCTTCCACAGCACCTTGTTTATGATTCTTCAGTGTACAGATCTTTCTCCTGCTGAGTGTCTTTCTCCGTCTTTGTTATAGAGCACCCAGCATACTGCTCAATACATATTGGGAAGGGGAAGATAAATCTGCATCCTGGTTGGTTATATTTGGTCATTCAAACAACTCTAATGATAATAACATTAATAATAGTAGCTTGCATGTTTTAAGAACTTACTATGTGCCAGTCACAGTTCTGAGTGCTTTGCATGTAATGATTAATTTACTTCTCACAGCAGCCCTGTGAAGAGGTATTAATGAGAATCCCCAGTTTGAGAGGTGAGAAGACTAAGGCTCAGAGAAGTGAAATACTTGGCCTCAGGTCACACAGCTGGGAGGTGGGGCATCAGCACGTGAGCCCGGGCACTCAGGACCGAGTTGCTGATCTCGGCGTTATACTTGCCTGAGTTGTGAAGGGCTCCCAAAGGTCTTCTACTTGTTATTGTGAGGTTCATTCTCAGCCAGGCTTTAAGTGGCTCCTTGTCTCCCCCAGGGGGTTGGCCGCAAAGGTGATGATCATTCCTTTTGCTCTGAGGTTTTCGTAAGGCCTTTTTGCCCGTGGACTATTCTGTAGCTGAAGCCATTTAGGAGAATATGAGGTGCTTAGGGACGGAGCGCTGCTGTTCTGCTGGTGACGCAGTGTTTCATGTGCTTGGGTGTTAAAGGGTGCAGCTGTGTTTCCTCAGGCCGGAATGATTGAGGGACGTGAGTGAGAGTGAGCTGACTGCGGTTTAATCTGGAAGGATCGAGGTAATTTGTACAGACTGGTAAGGGTTTAGACTTGACTCGGAGAAAGGATGTTGCTTATAGAAAAGGCAGAAAAATACTAATGTGTATTTTGTGTGCAAAACAAAGGGTCTGTCTGTGAAATCAGTAAAGTTCAGGTGATGATTTGCAAAGAAAGATTATTTCCAAAATGAGACAGAAGCCATTTAAAGATGTGAATTGATGGGAGTATTCTTCTTTTTCACCACTTTATCCTTACAGTTTGTCCCTAAGGTCAGCCAGCGATTCCTTCTCAGTGTCTGTCAGATTTGACACTTCTCGTATTCACCAGTCACTCCTTTGTTCCGGGACCTTCTCACATCCCATGTATGTTACAGCACAGCTTCCATGCTGGTCTCCCTGCCCCTGTCCCCTCTGCCTCCACGTGCCGTGCACAGCAGTGGCCAGATTAGGTACCCCCACTGCCCTCATGAGGGAGCAGAACTACACCTGACAGAGCCCATCAGCAGTGGCACCCTTGCTCCCCACATGCTTTCCAGCGTAATTCTTCCTGTTCTGTATAGTTTGATCTTTATTTAGCCATCATCTACCTTCCTGTTGTAGGTATGTGCTTTTCATTAATACATCATTTCTCATTTTAGCCCCAGGATAGTCCAGAAAGATAGAGACTTTTATTCTTCTTCTCTAGATGAGGAAACCCAGAGGCAGAGAGGAGAAAACCCTACAAAGGAACTTCCACGTGGATGCCAAATAATTAGCAGCTGAGTGAGTGAATGATGGAAAAGCCAGTAATTAGGAAAGCCTGTGCAGTACTTGGACCTGGGTCAGCCTGTTTATAGAGCTTCTGTCGCCCTGCCTCCCAGCAGACCCCGCTTTGCAGATCACCTGGCAGCTTTAGGCTCAGTTTTTCACGCCTTTGCTCCCGTTGTTTCTTCAGCCTGGGCTCCCTTGGTCTATTGTCTCATGTTCTGCAGAACACAGAACCAAGATCACTCCAGTTAGCACGTTGATACTTGAACCGCTTTTTATCTTCCTATTCCGTCTAAACTTTTGTATCATTTACATTATAAATACTCAAGAGACTGATTTGTGACTTTTCTAATCAAATCGTGTGTGTATGATATCATATACAGTAACATTTTTTCTTACATATTTTCCTCAAATGAGTACTTCCCTTAGTGTTTAAGTGTTGGGTTTTGTTTTTTCCCTTTTTGTCTTCAATTTTATTTTTGTTCCATTTGCATATCTCTTTCAAGATCTCCTTTTTCTGCTCTATTCATGATACCTGTCACTGGAGAGGCATTGTCTGCCTTTGTTTGGTTCACAGTCAGGTTCATCTCGCAGCCCGTCTCTTCTTTGTTGTTTGGAAGGAGTTGCCCAGTTTTTTCTGACACAGATCAGTAGAGGAGGAAGACTTTGGCATAAGGGATGTAGTCTCTGCCTTGGAGCTATCTGTCCTTTAGGGGAAGGCGTCTCAGAGCAGCAGCTGTTCCCACAACACCAGCCACAACTGGTACTCAGAGATCGTGCATGTGCCTGGCTGAGCTGAGCCGCTCAAGGTGAGCCATGTTTAAGCAGGTGCAGACGTGCCCCCTAGCAATTGTTATTTCATTTAATTTAGTGAAAACTTACTGAGCCTCTACTTTCTAGGCCCTCCAAATACATATGTGAATAAATTCCTACCCCTGCTCTGAAGGAACTTGAATGCAGACATGTACACAAGCCACAATAAGGAGCATTAAGACAGTTCTAGATTAAAGACAACTTTAAAAATCCAAGTTTCATGTATCTTTTTTTGAGCAGTGAATGCTAAATCATCTTAACATCATTAAGTGTAATTTATTGTTAGTTTTGGGCTTCCCTGGTGGCTCACCAGTAAAGGATCTACCTGACAGTGCAGGAGACAGAGGTTTGACCCCCGAATCAGGAGGATCCCCTGGAGAAGGGAATGGCAACCCACTCCAGGATTCTTGCCTGTGAAATCCAATGGACAGAGGAGCCTGGTGGGCTACAGTCCATGGAGTCACAACTAGATACAACTTAGCGACTAAACAACATTGTTCTGGGTTAGGTGTAATTTTGCATTCTGCATTTGTATATCTACCTTTGTAATCTTTAAATTTTTCTTTTTCTATGTAAATACTCCTTTTCAGTGACTAGCTTGCATTCCTTTGGCAGATAGAGCACAATTTACATACCTCTTTCTTAGAAGTTGCTTCATGAACAGTCTTGTGGAGAAGACAAAGGTAGGGAGTCTTATCAAAGAGAGTAGACAGTGTTCCTGGTGAAGATGGAGTAAGCGATAGGAGTCATTTTGGCCTGAACGTATAGTGGAACGTAGTTGTCGATTTCTTCCCTCCTTCCCTTCCCCTTCCTCTTCTTTTTCTTCTCTCTCTTTCTTTTTATTGAGCTACTAGTAGCTGGGGAACATACAGAGAAAAAGATAGTTTGGAAAGTGGGGGGAATCCAGTGGTAGTCTATATCTAGGGATTTTTAACTTTGTGAAGTATTGGGAAACTTCCATAATCATCTGAGAAGACGTGTGTGCCACTACTGGTACGTGAAGTGACTGGGGCTGTTCTAAGCCTCTGGCTCTTGATGTAAATAGACTTTCTGATAAATCTGATAAAATAGACATTCTGAAGACATCTGATAAATCTGAGGGTGGAATTAGTAGGACTTGATGTCTGCCTAGCCCTGTGGAGATAGTAGGCTTCCTGGTGGGAAGGCTGGAATTGCTGAAGAATGGCATGCCTCTGATTAAATGGAAAAAGACTAAGGATTAGAGCTAAAGAAAATGAATCCTGTGTTAGACTGGTTATCTTTATCCGTGGACTAGTTGTAGAGAGGGCATGACTTTTCCATCCTTAGATGGTAACAAGAAAAACAGAGGACTGGCAGTCACAGGATGTGTTTTCCCGTCCCGAAGTTCTGCCCTTTTCTTGCGGGTAAGTCCTCATGAACTCTTGAGCCTCAGTCTCCTCATGTGAAAGAAATGAGGACAATTATACCTACTGATTAGCGGTTATTTTTAAAGTTAAATGGAGAATACCTGTGAAAGTGCTGTAGTGGTGGCCTGCTCTTACTCTTATTATTTTTTAAAATAATTTTATTTATTTATTTATTTTTGGTTCTGCTGGGTCTTTGTTGCTATGCGGACTTTTCTATAGCTGTAGCAAATGGGGAGTACTCTCATTGCAATGCAGGCTTCTCATTGCTGAGGCTACTTCTGTTGCGGAGCACCCGCTCTAGGGCGTGTGGGCTTCAGTGATTGTGGCTCCCAGGCTCTAAATCACAGGCTCAGTAGTTACGGCACATGGTCTTAGTTGCTCCATAACATGTGGGATCTTCCTGGATCAGGGATTGAACCTGTGTCTCCTGCATTGGCAGGTGGATTCTTTTACCACTGAGCCACTTGGAAAGCTCTCTAATAAGTTATTATATTAACCATTATGTTTTGCACCTTTGCCTTTTTATCTGTAACCCTTTGTCAAGCATTATCAGGATTATAATCCAAGGAGAAGTTTAACCATGCCTAGATTCACCAGTACTCACTTTGCCCACAAAAGATGGACTCGTGAGGCTGTATAATGTTCATTTGCTAGTTAGAAAGGAAGTGAAACCATAGTTATTTCAGTGAGATTTTTTTCCTCTTTCCCACCTTGTGAAAAGTATATTCATGTTTTATAAGACTCCCCTACATGTCTAATTTGGTGACAAGAATCACCATTATTGTTAAATTTATTATACTTTCACTTCTTTTCCCTGAGTGACTCATTATTGAATCTTGGAAATGCAACTGTGTTTTTGTTTAGGAGGAGGTGGTGGTGAGGGAGAACTTGGGAATGACTTTTAAATAAGAGAACTTTGCATTATATTTATCTGTCTGGAGGCAATAAATCTGTTTCAGCAGATTAAATACAGACTTCTTTATAAAGCCCTGTTTTCTCAAACCTCTTATCAGCAGCACTTGGCAGTAATCACACCTACGGAAACTTGTAATTTTCCTCAAGGAGGTGACACTGACAGAATTAAAAATGAAGGAGCCCCCCTGAAAAGCAAGTTCATTACAAATTAACAGTGGTCTTAGCAAAGCAGTGGGCTAAGGCGTGTCAAATAGCGATATGGATAAAGAAACCCAGCATTTTAAACTGTCAGAGCTGGGAGCAGGGCTAGCCTGAGAACAAATTAATCACATATTGTCAAGGCAAAGTTGCATCAAATTAACACATCGGATTCCAGCATATTAATGTTAGAATGCTTTCACCTGATTATTACTGCAAACCATTGCCACTCTTTGAATGCAAAGATATAATTAAATTGCTAAATAGAAAGTGCATATAATATCTCCACATGCATTTAGGATGCATGAGCTGAAAAGTGCACATCCTCGGAAGTGACAGATTCTATTTGTAGGGGGACTTTACTTTTTTTCCCTTTTATTTACTTGGGAGTACCAGAGTATGAAATTAGAAAACTTAGTTATGTTATTCATATCCTATATGAGTTAGATGAAATACAGGTTTAATTTAACTGATTTGCTACACTGGCTATGAGTACCTAATTACCTCTGCATTTTTTCTGGAAGAGAAATGGGAAGATGTTGCACACTGGTCCTTTACAACATAGTCATCTATTGCACATGATCCTAGTGGTGGATCTATCATTAGATGGTCCTTTGGAGAAACCAGACTGACCATTCTGATCACTTTCTTACATGTGGAGCTTACTATCTGGCCCTGCTGGATCTAGTGTGTGTATTCTACGATCTTCAAAACAAGAATTCTGGCAGAAGCCCAACTGTGGTTGATCATTCTGATCAAGGAAGCAGCCCAGCAGGAAGAACTTGCTTTTTTCCCTTAGATTCTGCTTGTCCCAGGTTATACTTGGGCTGGGCCTTCTGGCCTCTGTCTCTGCTACTCACATCCAGCCTTGCTGTCTGTTAGTCACACTTAGGCTTGACCGCTCTCCCACTGTGCTATACCCAGCTCTGATGGTCCTCTACATTAAAATCTTTCTTCAAACTCACCTACTTTCATGAAGCTTCCTTCAGCAACCCAGGCATTCATAGACTTCTCTCTTCAGCTTTGGGATAGAGCAGTCTGGATTGACAAATCTCAGGAGCAGCTGCAGGGCTTGTAAACCTGGACGAAGGAAGTAGTAATCACCAGGAGCTGGCATGGGCCACTCAGAACCAGGCAGGGCAGGATAACCTCATTTCCTGTTTGGGTAGTGTGACTAGCTAGAGTACTCTGGTTGTGGTGTTCTGAGTTTCAGTAAACCATCTGACTATTTTAATAGAATCTTGTACAGTATTCTTGCAGGCCAACTGGAGAAACGTTGGCCAGTAGCATTGTGGTCAGGTGGTCTTGCCCCTGGCTTGGATGCCGAGGCACAGAGTGACTAGGCATGTGTCAGTCCGGATAGCTGTCTGCTGTGACCAGCTGCAGGGCTCCGTGTGTTCAGGGGCTTGAAGGAGAACACTGATGACAGGCTGATCACATTCGTGGAAGGCAGAAACTGGGGCAAGAGCAGGCATGTTCTGTAACAAAGTCAGGGCCTGAAGTGGTCTTGACAAGACAAGATGGTACTTGCACTTAGGTCGTCAAATGCAAGTGTTGTGTTTGGGGGTGCTGAAAGAGAAGAGCACAATATGGTTTAACCAAGAAGTACATGAAGAAAAATTGGTTGTGACACAGCCAGATTGAGCACAGCCAGAGAGATGGTAGAAAAACTCATTTGTTCATTCGTTCTGAAACATTTCTTAAGTCTGTTGTTGTTCAGTCGTTCAGTTGTGTCTGACTCTCTGCAACCCCATGGACTACAGCACGCCAGGCTTCCCTGTCCCTCACTTATCTCCCAGAGTTTGCTCAAACTCATGTCCACTGAGTCAGTGATGCCATCCAACCGTCTCATCCTCCTGAGTCTCATGAGTCTGTATGTGCCAGGAACTTTGCTAATGCTGAGGATACTGGTGAATAAGGTAGAGTACCCAAACTCATGGTGTATATGATCTTGTAGGAGATTGAAGCAATTAGAATAAGACACAGTAAATGCTATGGGAGGCAGAGTTCAGTAGGCCGAACTCCTTCAAGGAGGGGCACTTGGTCTGGGCTTCGGATGGGAGAGAATTAGGGAAGACTCTTTAGATGAACCGTAAGCCAAACTTTGAGAGATAGGAGGGGGTGAGTCGGGTAAGAAACTTCCAGGTAGGGGAAATGCTGGTTATAAATATATGAGATGAGAGGAAGAAATTCTGGTGGATTTTAGGGGAATGAAGGTAGTTGAGAGTGCCTGGCATGTAGAGGGTAGAAGAGGCGAGAGGTGAGGTTTGATCAAGAAGGTCTTGACCTGATCCTGAGAGTCATATTTTGAGCAAGAGATTGACATCCTTAGGTCTGAATAAATCACTATGCATGCATTTAGCAAAAGCAGAGAGTTTAGTGTTTGGGGGGAGTGCATTCCTGTAAGATGGACGTTGGCAGCTATAAACAGCCTGTGTTGAAACAGAGGCCACCAGGAAGAGGTGGAGACGGAATAGAGTGTATGAGTTGGGATGTACAAAATCTGTGTGGAGAAGAGAAGACCCAGGAAGATCTAAGCATTGCCTGAACGTAGTAGAAATTTTCTCAGAGGAGGGCTCTGCATGACTCTGCTAAGCAGGGGACAGCACAGGGAGTATTAACCATCTTTCCATGGTTACGTGTTCATTGTTGGCTGTTTGTAGGAGGCAGTGTAGTAAACTAGACAGAGCCTTAACTCCCTACACTTGCACTTTATATTTTCAGGCCTTACTTTGGGGTCTTTAATTCATTTTCAATTAAATTTTGTGCATGGTGTAAGGTTAAGGATCCAACTTCATTCTTTGACATGTGGATATTTAGTTTTTCCAGCACCATTTGTTGAGTCACAGTCTTTAAGTGACTTAGAATGAGAGCACAGCTCACAAGTGGAAAGATAATGTTTTATCTTCTATCCTTCATATTTATATGATTTTCCTTGATAATCTACATAATAAAGCCTTTATTTGAAATGCCCTTTGCTTATTGTGACAGTCATTTCACGTGATTTTATAATATGTTTGTGTTTATGTATACATAAAATCATTATGTTGTATACCTTAAATACTCTATACCGATTATATCTCAATAAAGCTGTGAGAAAAGTACCCTTTCCCTCATCTCGTCACTTGCAGCCCATATTCTGTCAAACCATGGTTCCAGTTCTATGAATGTTTTGTTCTCTCTGCCTGAGTGTCTGTTTGTCAGGGAATTTCTATTTATCTTTTAAGATTCAGCCCACATATGGCCCCTTGACTTCCTCCAGTTGTACTTAGTCACACTCCATTGTGTTGTGTTGTTGTGCTCAGTCGCTCAGTCGTGTCCGACTCTGTGCGACCCCGTGGACTGTAGCCCACCAGGCTCCTCTGTCCATGGGGATTCTCCAGGCAAGAATACTGGAGTGGGTTGCCATGCTCTCCTCCAGGCGATCTTCCCAACCCAGGGATCACACCCTGGTCTCCCAAATTGCAGGCGGATTCTTTCTCAGCTGAGCTACCAGGGAAGCCCACACTTCACTGTAATTGTATGTTTATGTAGCCTTTGCACACACAAGAATGTAAGCTCTGTGAGGACAGTGCCGTTTGTCTTTATAATCCAGCAACTAGCACAGATCTGTCATCCAGCAGTCATTTCATAAAATTAACAAAGTCACCTTTGTCATAGAGACTGTAAAATGTTGAAGGATGAGATGCCTCAGTTTTATATATAATGAGCTGAGCTTCTGTCTCTCCAGTTCTAAAATTAGGAGATAGATTAGTTCTCTGAGGTCCCTTCTGGCTCCAACAGATGATGAAAATTGCACAGGGAATCCCTGTCCAAGTATTCCCAGAGCTTCATTCCCAGAAATCTCACAAGATCTACCTTGAAATGGGACCACATCTTAACTTTTTTTGGTTGGGAGCGGAGGTAGGGGACACTAAGAAATTTTTCCATCTCAGGGTCAGGTGAAGTAAAGCATGTTGGCTGAGCCTTACCAGTGCGTTCTGTATCCAAAAGTTCTGTCTTTCACTGCAGGCAAGGCATTCCCATCCCACTCTCTTTTGGCCTCACTGTTCTCATTTCTAAAATTGGGAAGATTGGATAGAGTCGTCTGTCTTTATTGATTCAGTATGTATGTGTTTGAGGGGGTAATGAATGGATTTTGAAAAAGCATATTCAATATTCTGATGTTATATAAGGAAAATAAAAAGATAATTTTTACATTATAGTTACAAGAAAGTAAAGCCTCTGAAATTTAACTATTGGGGACATACTGAAGATAGAATAAATTTTAATGGCTATGGTGAGGGGCACATCATTTTTGGGGGAGTGTGAGATTTTTATAGTTATCAGAAAGGGTCATGAGTTAAAGATGGTCATGAAACACTGCATTAGTTTCTGTTGCTGTCTAATTTTCTATGATTCTGTAATGAAAGTTTCACGGAAGGCTTCATGGAATGAGCCCTACTTATTTCTAGTGTATGTATGAGTTGTACCTACAGTTTTTGTTTGCTTGTTTGTTTTTTAAAATTGAATTCTGACACTGTTACCTTACTGGTTATATGACCATGGGCAAATCACTTAATCTCTCTAAGCCTCAGTTTTTTCGTTTGTAAAAGAGACATGATGATAACACCTTCTATATAAGATTATAGTGATAATTAAATAACTAAAGCTCTTAGCTTAGTGGATGGTGCATCATAAATGTTCTGTTAATATTAATTATTATTATTAGAGGTTTGGGGTGGATATTAACCACACCTCTCCCTGATCATGTCAGTTAACTCACTCTTCCTAGGACAAAGAAGAAACCATTTTCCCCAGTATTGCAAAAAGGGCACATATTATTAGATCTGCTTTGTCCCTAAAGCTAAGAAGCCTGGAAATAGAAGGAATAGGTCCCCTTCCATTAGTCACTACATGTACAGAGCATTTTCTTAATAAATTTAAAATTTTCAATGCCTTAATGATAAAGACTTGTTTTTATTTTGCTTCATCTGTACTTAAAATATGACCCTAGTTTTTTCCTTCTGTACTTGTGTATTTTATTTTTACCAAGAATGATTCCAAGTATAGCTTATTTTTAGAATGAAAAGACATACTTAAAAAACACAATTAAAATTAAATATTTTGTAAATCGCTGCCCTGAATTCAGTCTTATCTCATTTATATTGAACATGGCTTTTGGTAAGCTTATGGAAAATCACTTGTTTCTTTGCAGTTCTTTTTTTTCCTTCTTCATATTCTTTGTTTTGGGCTTAAATACTAAAGGGAGTCTTATCAGTATAGCTTGTTTCTAGAAAGGGGAAAGTTGATGTTTCTTTTGAAATTTCCCCAAAGGAACATCATGCTTATAGCTTTGCTCCATGTATAGAGATTGTGTAGTTTCATGATGTCAGACCTCCTGTCGGCCATGAGTAACTGAGTAAATTCGAAATGACAGTATTTTGGGATCTTACATTTGAGAATTTTATCTTGAAATCGCCACCACATGTATAGCACCCCCTCCTGTTTATTGAAATAAACATTGGTTATGCTTCTAAAGTTTTCCATTGATAGCCTTTCTCATTAAGTATATTCAGCCTATTAAAGAGTGGCCTTAAAGACCCATGTATAATTATGGGATATGAGCAGTTATTTTAATGACTGTGTAATTTATATCATGAGGATATAGCATATCTAAAGCAGCCTTCAATTAATTAGAAGAGGCTGTTTAATCTACATGTGTAAAAATTTCAATTAAAACATCTTTGCTGAACTTCTTGTCCAGTTTTATTATGTTTTGTATGGTTCAATTGATTGAAACATCCTTGAAAATAGTTATTGTGTTGAAGTGGTAAAGTACTGATTAAGGATTTACTGTGTGTCAGGCATATGCTAAGTATTTTGTATATGTTATTTCATTTAATCCTCAAAGCAGCCTGTGTATGATATAGGTAGTGTCGCTGGTTTACACTGGTTCACAGATATGAAAATTTCTCTAGTGGCTCAGAGGGTAAATCGATCTGTCTGCAATGCAGGAGACCTGGGTTCGATCCCTGGGTCAGGAAGATCCCCTGGAGAAGGAAATAGCAACTCACTCTGTTGAGTTTGCCTGGAAAATCCCATGGACAGAGAAGCCTGGTAGGCTACAGTCCATGGGGTCACAAAGAGTCGGACACGGCTGAGTGACTTCACTTTCATTTTCAGTCCTGTCTACTGAAGTTAACATGACCTACTTTAGAGTGTCACGAGGATTAAATGAGATAGTACATGCCCACCTTGAAGTACGTACTCAGAGAAATGGTAGCTGCTATTCTTGCTTTTTTTGGTTTCATATTTTAAGCAGGTAGTGGTTCTTAGGGTTCAAAAATGTAAAAAGGTATTAGACAGTGAAAAGCCTGTTTCCTTTCTGTCCTCCATTCATCTGGTGCCTACCCATACCCATTTTACTAGATATTCCAGAGTGTCCATGTGCAAATTTGAAAATATATTCTTATTTTTTCACCTTTTACACAAAATGTAACATACTACTAACACTGTTTCAGAGCTTGCTTATTTTACTTCACAATATTACTTGGAAATCTGTCTGTATTAGTGTCCAGAGAATTTCTAGAATTTCTCATTCGTTCCTTTTGCTGCATAGTATTCCGTTGTTTTGAAATATTATAATTTATTTAGCCAGTTCTCTGTTGATGGAGACTTGAGTTGTCTCTAATATTTTCCTATTATAAACAATGCAGCAATGAATAATATAGTACATGTGGCATTTTGCAAGTGTGTAGTTATATATGTAGGATAAATTCCAGGAAGCAGAATTGCTGGGTCAAAGGGAACATGCCTTTACAGTTTTTGTCAGAATTGCCAAATTGCCCTCCATAGGGGTTGTGCTACCAGCAATGTGTGAGAGTGCCTGTTTCCTCACAGCTTCACCATAGAACTTATCAAACATTTGGATTTTTGCCAGTCTAATAGGTGAAAAGTGAATCTGTGTCTTTTTAATTTGCATTTTCCTTATGAGTGAGGTTAAGCTTTTCATTTGTTTAAGAACCTTGGCAGTTTTGTGAACTTCCCGGATGTATTAGATTCTTGATCTGTTTCTAATTTTCTAGGAGTTCTTTATATATTAGGAAGATTAGTCCAGTTTATTGTGCATCTTTGAACTTTGTGGATTTTTTGGACTATACATACATTTTTTTATATAGTGAAATGTTTCATTTTTTTCTTTATAACTTCTATATTTTGAATTCATTTGTTTGGGGAGGTATTTTTCATATGCTTTGCATATTTCTTAAGTTTCATTCCTAGATATTTGCAGTTATTGCTCTTGTAAATGGGGTCTTATTTTCTGTTATGTTTCTAATTATGTGTGTGAAGGCTGCTGATTTCATGTTAATTTTGTATTCCTTTACCAAATTCTCTGTTTATAGTAGTTTTTCATTAGTTCTTATAGGATATCCATAGATAGGGCTTTCCTGGTGGCTCAGATGGTAAAGTATCCTTCTGCAGTGTGGGAAATCTGGGTTCGATCCCTGGGTTGGGAAAATCCCCTGGAAGAGGGCATGGAAACCTGCTGCAGTGTTCTTGCCTGGAGAATCATCATGGACAGAGGAGCCTGGCGGCCTACAGTCTATGGGCTTGGGTTGCAAAGAGTCAGACACGACTGAACGACAAAGCACATCCATATATAAGAGTACTATTAATATAGACTAACACAGTGATTCATTTTTACCGCTTTCATTTCTGTTTTTCTATACCTGTTCTCTCTTTTTTTTAGGGTACTGTTATTGTTATCACTGTTACCACTATGACAGTACTTGGCATTAAGCTGAAAGTTGGCATTAAGTAAATGTTAATTCTCCCTTTAAACTGCAAAACGTAAATATCTAAGTGTATCTAGTCAGTGTTTATGTCAAGCAGAGAATATTAAGAAAAATTTTAATAAGTGAAAAAAAAAGGAGGGAGAAGTTGAAACTGTCCTATACCCCAGAGAGCCTTCCTGCAATGCTTATAACAGCCTGTATTAAATAGGGTGGGACTTTTGTTTTGGTTTTTGCCATGGTTGAAAAGATAATCATTTGAGGTATGTATATTTTGAGTGATTATGGGTCTTTTCTTTCTTTGAAATCATTTGGCATTCTTTTTCCTTTCACTCTGGAGAAAAATTAGTGGTTAACAATATACTATAAGATTATGTCTTTGTGTTCCACAAGTAATAACTGTGCACTTTATTAAATATAGACTAGAATTTGAATTAGCAGCTGAAATGTTTAAGACTTTTCAGAGCTTCAATTAAACTTCGCAGGAATTTTTAATTTTTTTTCCTGCTAACTTCCTGCTTCTTGGTTCATAGTAGTCCTGTAATGAGATGTCTCTTGCGTTTGAACTGTTGCTTTGGAGAGTTTTGTTTTTGGTAAACTTTAGGGAACTGGAAGAATTTGAAGGAGGAAGTAGTATGAAGGAGAATGGAGTATTCCAGCACACAGTGCGTTTCTGTTTCTTCCCCTCCATTCCTCCCTCCCTAAGTCCTTAAAGGAGCCTGGGACTAGGGGAGGAACCTGCTTGGGAATAATTGGATTCTTTTCTTCCCCATATAAGCTGAAAAGATGAGGCTCCTCATTCATCTGTGAAGTAGAGAAATGGGTTCACTTGCAGCTATGTCTTACATTTTTTAAAATTAAATGAGTGGATACAGAAAAAGATTTAAAGATATAGGCAATATACGAACTTGTACAATAATCACCCATGTACCACCCAGTTTGGGAGGAAGAACGTTACTTTTACTGATGTTCTTTCTGAAGTCCACTCTTTATTTTCTCTGCTGTCCTCCTTTAGGATGGACTGGTTGGATCTCCTTGCAGTCCAAGGGACTCTCAGGAGTCTTCTCCAACACCACAGTTCAAAAGCATCAATTCTTCGGCTCTCAGCTTTCTTCACAGTCCAACTCTCACATCTGTACATGACCACTGGAAAAACCATAGCCTTGACTAGATGGACCTTTGTTGGCAAAGTAACGTCTCTGCTTTTTAATATGCTGTCTAGGTTGGTTATAACTTTCCTTCCAAGGAGTAAGCGTCTTTTAATTTCATGGCTGCAATCAGCATCTGCAGTGATTTTGGAGCCCAGAAAAATAAAGTCAGCCACTGTTTCCACTGTTTCCCCATCTATTTGCCATGAAGTGATGGGACCAGATGCCATGATCTTAGTTTTCTGAATGTTGAGCTTTAAGCCAACTTTTTCACTCTCCTCTTTCACTTTCATCAAGAGGCTCTTTAGTTCTTCTTCACTTTCTGCCATAAGGGTGGTGTCATCTGCATATCTGAGGTTATTGATATTTCTCCCAGCCATCTTGATTCCAGCGTGTGCTTCCTCCAGCCCAGCGTTTCTCATGATGTCCTCTGCACCTAAGTTAAATGAGCAGCGTGACAATATACAGCCTTGACGTACCCCTTTCCCTATTTGGAACCATTCTTTGTTCCATGTCCAGTTCTAACTGTTGCTTCCTGACCTGCATACAGGTTTCTCAAGAGGCAGGTCAGGTGATCTGGTATTCCCAATCTCTTTCAGAATTTTCCACAGTTTATTGTGATCTACACAGTCAAAGGCTCTGTAATAGTCAGTAAAGCAGAAATAGATGTTTTTCTGAAACTCTTGCTTTTTTGATGATCCAGCGGATGTTGGCAATTTGATCTCTGGTTCCTCTGCCTTTTCTAAAGCCAGCTTGAACATCTGGAAATTCGTGGTTCACATATTGCTGAAGCCTGGCTTGGAGAATTTTAAGCATCACTTTACTTGCGTGTGAGATCTTTTTTGGGTGTTAGTTCTAGAAGGTCTTGTAGGTCTTCATGGAACTGTTCAACTTCAGCTTCTTCAGCGTTACTGGTCGGGGTATAGACTTGGATTACCATGATATTGAATGGTTTGACTTGGAAACGAACAGAGATCATTCTGTCGTTTTTGAGATTGTCCCATATATTTGTATCCCTAAACAATATAAAGTTTTTGAAGTTTATATAAATGTATTTATATATAATTACATATGTTGTTGTTTAGTCACTAAGTTGTGTCTGACTCTTCTGTGACTCCGTCGACTGTAGCCCACCGCCTCTCTGTCCCTGGGCTTTCCCAGATCTGGAATACTGGAGTGAGTTGCCATTTTTTTCTTCAGGGGATCTTCCCAACCCAGGGATCAAACTCGTGTCTCCTGCATTGGCAGGTGGTTTCTTTACCACTGAGTCACCAGGGAAGCCCATAATTACATGTATTTTAAATATAATTAAATGTTATAAATATTTATATTTTTAATAAATACTTAATTATGCTCTAAATATTCTTTAACTTTTCTCTGAACATCTGAAAGCAAAAAGAAATTCACCCTTGTTCATGCCTGTAATTCATTGTATAAGTATGGTTGGTGCAATTTATTTATCTGTTCAGTTATTGATGGACATTTGGGTTGTTTACAGTTTCTGCTATGAAAAATAATACTGTTTATAAATATTTCACATGTGTGAATATTAAAAACATTTTTGACCATGAATCACAGATAATAAAAGATACATTTTACATCCTGACCTACACACATAAGTAAGTACATGTGCACATACAGATATATGTCAAAACTAAATTTTCATGGAAGAATATTGACCAGAGCCAAGAGCAAATGCACTATGATATTTTTTATTCTAATCTAATCTTTTCTATTAATTTTAAGAAATGCTGGTCAAAATGGGCTCACTTGATTTCCCAGCCTTCAGGACCATGGTTTGCAAACTCCTGTTTCAGAATACATGCAGACATGGAATTACAGGGTTACAGCATGTGGTGCTAGCTCAGTAATGTGTGTTACTGTTTCTCCATTCTCTCTTCTATTCTCATTGTTTATTTATTTTTTCCCAGGTTAATATCACACACTATTTTAATTATTTCAGATTTATAACAATTTCTGATATCAGGTAAATCTTGTCCCCTCAGACTCCTTTTTCCTTATTCACAAACACCTTGTGTATTATGGCTCCTTTATTGCTCTTGCATGTAAATTTTGAAACTTTATCAAGATTTTAAAAAATTCATGTTGAGATTTTGATTAGAATTGGACTAAATTTGTAGATCAGTTTCAGAGAGTTGACGTCTTTACCATTTTGAACATGATATATATCTCCATTTATTTAGTTGATATAAACTGTCTTTTATAAAATTTTATAATTTCTCCATAGAAATTTTGTATGTCTTTTGTTAGATTGAATCACACATACTTAATATATTTTAATTCTATTATCAATATCTTTTAAATCACAGTGTCTCCTTTTTTGTTGTTGTTCAGTCGCTCAGTCGTGTCTGACTCTTTGTGACCCCATGGACTGCAGCACAGCAGGCTTCTTGTCCTTTGCCATCTCCCGGAACTTGCTCAAACTCATGTCCATTGAGTCAGTGATGCCATCCAACCGTCTCATCCTCTGTCATCCCCTTCTCCTCCTACCTTCAGTCTTTCCCAGCATCAGGGTCTTTTCAAATGAGTCGGCCCTTGGCATCAGGTGGCCAAAGTATTGGTGCTTCAGCTTCAGCATCAGTCCTTCCAATGAATATTCAGGATTGATTTCTTTTAGGATTGACTGATTTGATCTCCTTGTAGTCCAAGGGACTCTCAAGAGTCTTCTCCAACACCACAGTGTTTATTGCTAATGTTTAGAAATAGCAGTTCTTTTTTTTTTTTTTTTTCATTTATTTTTATTAGTTGGAGGCTAATTACTTTACAATATTGTAGTGGTTTTTGCCATACATTGACATGAATCAGCCATGGATTTACATGTGTTCCCCATCCTGAACCCCCCTCCTTCTTCCCTCCCCATCCTGTCCCTCTGGGTCATCCCAGTGCACCAGCCCCGAGCACTTGTCTCATGCATCCAACCTGGACTGCCGATCTGTTTCACACTTGATAATATACATGTTTCGATGCTGTTCTCTCATATCATCCCACCCTCGCCTTCTCCCATAGAGTCCAAAAGTCTGTTCTATACATCTGTGTCTCTTTTTCTGTCTTGCATATAGGGTTATCGTTACCAAAAATCTCTCTAAATTCCATATATATGTGTTAGTATACTGTAGAAATAGCAGTTGATTCTAATATACAGATTTGATTTCAGCAACCCTAATAGACTCTTACTAATCATATTTTATACCTTTTTTTTGGTCATCTGTGGCATCAGTCTTTGTAAATATGATAGTTTTATTGTTATTAATGGGCTTCCCTGGTGGCTCAGATGGTAAAGAATCTGCCTGCAATGTGGGATACCTGAGTTCAATCCCTGGTTGGGAAGATGCCCTGGAGGAGGGCATGACAACCCATTCCAGTATTCTTGCCTAGAGAATCCCCATGGACAGAGGAGCCTGGCAGGCTACAGTCCATGGGGTCATAAAGAGTCGGACATGACTGAGCCACTAAGTCCATTGTTATTAATGTTATATATATATATACATATATATATATGTATATAGGCTGTTCTGTGCAGCTTGTGGGATCTTAGTTCAACCAGGAATTGAACCTGGGCCCCAGCAGTGAAAGCACTGAGTCTTAATCACTGAATTGCCAGGGAAATTACAGTTTTATTGTTTTTGGTCCAATCTTTATACTTTTATTTCTTTTTTGACTTTTACTGTTATTTCTTTTTTGCCTTACTGAACTGGCTAGGAGCTCTAATACCATGCTGAAAAGAGGCATTCTTCTTCTTGATACTAAAGGAAATGCTTTCATTGTTTCATCATTAAGAATGATATTTGTTGTTTGGCAGATGACTTATGTTGGATTAAGAAAGGCCTCTGTTACTCCTAGTTTGCTAAGGTTATTATTTTTTAATTATGAGTGAATGTTCAATATATCGAGTGCATTTTCTATATTTATGTAGACTACCATATTATTTTTCTCCTTTAATTTGTTAATCTGATTAATTATATTAATTTATTTTCTTTATTTAATTGACTTTGCATTTGATAAGATAAATTCAACTTTATCAAGTATCCTGATTTTTACCTAAAATGGGATTGGTTGACTAGTTTTTTGGCTTTTAAGTCTTTGTTTACATTGACCTGTAGTATTTCTATCCCATACTCTCAGGTTTTGATATGGATGTTTTCTAGTCTTGCAAAGTGATTTAGGAATTTTTCTTTTTCAGTACCACTGATTAGTATGGGTAATATTAGCACTTTATTTTCTTGGGCTCCAAAATCACTGCAGACAGTGACTGCGGCCATCAAGTTAAAAATGTTTGCTCCTTGAAAGCAAAGCTATGACAAACCTAGACATCATATTAAATATCAGAGACATCACTTTGCCGACTAAGGTCCGTCTAGTCAAAGCTGTGGTTTTTCCAGTAGTCATGTACAGGTGTGAGGTTGGCCCATAAAGAAGGCTGAGCGCTGAAGAATCGATGCTTTTGAAGTGTGGTGCTGGAGAAGACTCTTGAAGAGTCTCTTGGACTGCAAGGAGATCAAACCAGTTAATCCTAAATGAAATCAATCCTGAATATTCTTTGGAAAGACTGGCTGAAACTAAAGCTCCAATACTTTGGCCACCTGATGTGAAGAGTCGACTCATTGGAAAAGACCCTGATGCTGGGAAGGATTGAAGGCAGAACAGGAAGGGGGAGACAGAGGATGATGTGATTGCATAGCATTGTCTGCTCAATGGACATGAGTTTGAGCCAGCTCCGGGAGACAGTGAAGGACAGGGAAGCCTAGAGCACTGCAGTCCGTGGGATATCAAAGAGTTGGACACGACTGAGCAACTGAACAACAGCAATAACAACATAAGCTCTGTCTATATTTCAAATGTTTGGTAGAACTTGCTGATAAAACTAATTGTCACAGGTTGGATTTTCCTGGGAAGCTGACTCTGAAATGGAGATTAGCATGCAAGAAATTTGTCAGAGAGTGCTTTCTGGATCATCACCTGCTAGGAGAAGGGAAGGAAACAGGATAGGGTAGAAGGAACTGGATGGTAGTGCTTACCCCGTGGCGCTTTCAAAGTTAGGATGGTCCTTTGGGGTTGTCCCAAGTTGGGATAAGGGGGCCAGGCCTTAATATTTCTACAGTGTCCATGCCAATGTAGCCTTTGTACAGTTTATATTTACTAGATTGTGTAAGTTAATATGAATTTACTGGAACCACTCCTTCTCTGTGATGGGTTTCTCATTTGCTGGGAAACTTACATAAGAAAGGTTCATAGAATAAACTATGTTTTATCTTCAATTGTGGAACCAATACATTTGCAGTTTTAGTCATTGTATTTTTCATTTCTAGAAGTCCCATTTTGATCTTTGATCTTTGTCCCAAAGATCTATTTGGTAATTTTTAAAACATTTTCATTATGAAATATTTAATAATAACTTTCTTAAGTAATAATAGTTTAGTGATCACCCTTTTATCTACCACCTATGCTCATTAACATTTTTTCTATATTTGCTTTGTGTTTTATTTAGCCATTTCAAAATTGCCATTCACTGTTTTTTAAGTTTTTATTTTGTATCCGGATATAATTGATTAGTAATGTTGTGATAGTTTCTGGTGAACAGTGAAGTGACTCAGCCAAACATATTCATGTATCCAACTATTCACTCTTAAACACTTCGGCTTGCATTTTGTAAGGAGAGTGACTTTCTCTTACTCATATACACAGCTTGAATAATATTTTATAGTCTCTTGTTCCTATCCATACTTTTAGTACTTCAGAATTTTTCTTTAAACATTTATATTGTGTTTCTGCTCAGTCTGTTAACTCTTATGTAATGCCTTCTGTGTTTTGTGATTGGGGGCTGTAACAACTCAGTGTTTGCAACTCTTGCGGGGGGGTGGTTAGAATTATTTGAGGCATATCGGTTCCTCCTGAGAGGGTTAGTTCGTTCCTGTCTGCTAACTGGGAGCAGTGTCAGCCCAGGAGGACTTTAAATTCTTGGTTTGAGTCTTTCTGATCCATCAGGTGGTATGAATTTGCTATGAAAATCTTACATGAATATGAATGCCAGGTTGTAGTTATTAAGTCTCAGAAAAAAAAAACATTTTGGACAGGCATTTTTCCTCATCAGGTGGGGAAGCTTTATTCTAATTTATGCTCACATATATGGGGTTTCCCTGGTGGCTTGGAAGATAAAGCGTCTGCTTGAAATGCAGGAGACCCAGGTTTAATCCCTGGGTCAGGAAGATCCCCTGGAGTAGGAAATGGCAACCTATTCCAGTATTCTTGCCTGGAGAATCCCACGGATGGAGGAGCCTGGTAGGCTGCAGTCCACAGGGTTGCAAAGAGTCAGACATGACTGAGCGACTTTGCTTATAGGGCTTTTGGGTTTCAGCTTTATTATACATTTTGATTGGGCTATCCTGTGTATCCAGCTGACCAAAAAAAGCAGACACTTAATATCACCTTACCTGGCAAATACCATCACTAAGTCAAAAATTGTGTTCTGTTTCCTTTTCGAGGTTTCCCTTTTCTTTTTATTTTTGGGCCTTTGTGAATTCCTTCAACACTTGCCAGCCTATTGGGTAAAATAAGTGTTTTATATTACATATGCTTTATATTTATCAAAATCTTCAGTTGTTTTATTTTAGGTGGTGGGTTAGGGTACATCGTGATCTGGCTGAAATAGAAGTCCTTTAGTAAAAGTTTTCACTGTGTTTTCTTAAACGCTGTGGGAAGAATACTTGTTACGGAAGGAAGAGAAAGATAAGAGATAACTTATATGTAAATATATGATCGTTCTTGATTTCATGAAAATGTTTATTCAAAGTATAATACAAGGCTCCCCCCTTCAAAAAAGGAACTTTAAGATATTTGGTTTTGGAGGAAATTATAGTAGGTAAGGGCTTCCCTGGTGGCTCAGAGGTTAAAGCCTGCAATGCGGGAGACCTGGGTTCGATCCCTGGGTTGGAAAGATCCCCTGGAGAAGGAAATGGCAACCCACTCCAGTATTTTTGCCTGGAGAATCCCGTGGATGGAGGAGCCTGGTGGGCTACAGTCCACAGGGTCACAAAGAGTCGGATACGACTCAGCGACTTCAAAAAAAAAAAAATAGTAGGTAAAGAATGTGATCTTTTGAGTCAGTCAGACCTGGGTTTCCACCTGAGTTGTCTCACTAGCTCTGTGACCTTTAGTAATTTCTTTAAGTTCTTAGCAGTTTATTTATCTGTAAAAGGGGGTGATGGCAGTTTTGAAGATCAAGAGATAATATATGTAGAGGGCTCAACCTCATGCCCGAGTAAATGTTAGCTTGTTTTAATTTTTGTTTCTCTCATTGCAGAAGTATTCATGGTGCTAATACAGAGTGTTAGATGTGAAACATCTCACATTCTACATGTAATCATGTGAAATGGAATATGGGGACCTGGGAGACACAGCCATAAAGGGAAAAACAAGAAAAGTACTTCAAGGTTAGAAGATGGGAGGAAAACAGTAAGCTTGGCAGGTGACCAGAGCCAAGGAGACCCTCTGGCTTCCCTCAGCTTTCCGAGAGCAGGGTCTCTTAAGGACGCTCTCTGCTCTGGATCTTTCTTTCGTGTTCTGTTCAGTTAGTTGTACATCCCTACTCCTTCGGGTGAGAGGGAGCTCTTACTCTGTGTCGCCCAATGGAAATGCCTAGGGTACTTTAGAAAAAGGAAACTTGTTCTCTTCTACAAGGGATCTCAAGGGTAGTCAAGGATTTTCATTCTCACAGTTCAGCAAGTAACCATTTGCTATCCCCAGAGTTCTGCAGGTACCTTAAAAGAGATATAGCTGCATTCTTCTGAACAGAAAATAATCAACAGGAATATTGAAATATATATATATACTATGCAGCATCAGCATATATTAGATTGTGTGAAGCTTTTAGATTTTTTTTTTCCTCCTCCCCTTGGTATGATTCAATCTAATTCTTATATAACTTTTTCATTAGACCCCACTGTGGAACATCAGAAATAGGAGGGAATTGTGTAGCCCACTTCTGTGTAACCTTTGACTCTATATCTTTGCATGCCCAAAGATAACAAAAGTGTGTCTTACTCATTCATTGTCTGTATTGTATTTCTCTTGGTACTACTGTTGTCACTTTGGTTTTTTAGTAGGGGAAATTGGCTTATTTGAAACGTTTGTCTTAATCCTCTATGGAAATATCAGTTTACAGGAAGGTTAAGGCAGCTCGTTTAGGTTCCTCTCATAGTGTCTGCTGCAATTGTCGGGAAGGAAGCCCCAGGGAAGCCCCAGAGCACAGGCTTTGGAAGAGCAGTGGCTGCGCAGAAGACACTGGAGATGCATTATCAGGTGCTGTCTGGAGAGCAGAAATTACGGTATGAAGGCAGAAATGCTGATGTCTCCACTTTCCCAACTTAGCACAAACATCTTCTTCATCTTTGGTCAATTTTGGTGCCATAGAGGCGGCTCCAAGAAGCCTTAAATGCAAGTGTGTAATTGTTTTTAGAATCCTGGCTTAAAAGCATGGTGTTGGGGGTTTTCTTGACTTGCATTGTTTTTTTTAAAGGAAAAGGATTCATAGCATCCCCGGTCAGTGCCATTTCCTTTTCTGCGATGACTTGTTCACTGTTACATCAAAGGATGTAGGAAGTAAGGAGGGCATACATAAATAGATAAATGAACAAACAAATAAATAAAAAGCTTTGCTGCCTTTGTCACATCTTAAAAAGGCTTGACTATAACATAATGGGAACAGAGCAGCTATTTGATTGCAACTTTAGGATTTTTCCTTGAAACTTTGAAGCATGTCTGACTTATTTCCTGTTTTAAATAACACTATGACATGGGAGAAGTACACCATAGTTGCAGTGGGACTTTTGAATGTAACATCATCCTGGTCAGGGTAGGTGCCGGCACGGAATACTCTCATCACAGTGCTTGCTTGCCCACTAACATGTCATGTCCATCCCTTGTGAGGCCCAGAAGATGATTTGTAAATTATTTACTTCTTGCCCCTGTACAGTGTTTTGTTTGTTTCTTTTTTTTAACCATCCTAACCATTTTTAAGTGTGCAATTGAGTGGTATTAAATGCATTCATAATGTTATATGATCATCACAACCATGTGTCTCCATAACGCTTTTCTTCTTATGAAGCTAAAACTTTATACACATTAAACACAACTCCCCATTCTTCCCTCCCCCTAGTCCATGGCAGCCACCATTCTACTTTCTATCTCTATGATTTTTACTACTCTAAGTATCTGCAAAATGGCTGTCTGAGGAGGCCTTACAAATAGCTGTGAAAAGAAGAGAAGCGAAAAGCAAAGGAGAAAAGGAAAAATATATCCATTTGAATGCAGAGTTCCAAAGAATAGCAAGGAGAGATAAGAAAGCCTTGCTCAGTGATCAGGGCAAAGAAATAGAGGAAGACAGTAAAATGGGAAAGACTAGAGATCTCTTCAAGAAAGTTAGAGATACCAAGGGAATATTTCATGAAAAGATGGGCACAATGAAGGAAAGAAATGGTATGGACCTAACAGAAGCAGAAGATATTAAGAAGAGGTGGCAAGAATATACAGAAGAACTATATAAAAAAGATCTTCATGACCCAGATAATCACGATGGCATGATCACTCACCTAGAGCCAGACATCCTGGAATGTGAAGTCAAGTGGGCCTTAGGAAGCATCACTACGAACAAAGCCAGTGGAGGTGATGGAATTCCAGTTGAGCTATTTCAAATCCTAAAAGATGATGCTGTGAAAGTGCTGCACTCAATATGCCAGCAAATTTGGAAAACTCAGCAGTGGCCACAGGACTGGAAAAGGTCAGTTTTCATTCCAATCCCAAAGAAAGGCAATGCCAAAGAATGCTCTAACTACTGCATAATTGCACTCATCTCACACGCTAGTAAAGTAATGCTCAAAATTATCCAAGCCAGGCTTCAGCAGTATGTGACCTGTGAACTTCCAGATGTTCAAGCTGGTTTTAGAAAAGGCAGAGGAACCAGAGATCAAATTGTCAACATCCATTGGATCATCGAAAAGCGACAGAGTTCCAGAAAACATCTATTTCTGCTTTATTGACTACGCCAAAGCCTTTGACTGTGTGGATCACAATAAACTGTGGAAAATTCTGAAAGAGATGGGAATACCAGACCACCTGACCTGCCTCTTGAGAAACCTATATGCAGGTCAGGAAGCAACAGTTAGAACTGGACATGGAACAACAGACTAATTCCAAATCGGGAAAGGAGTACGTCAAGGCTGTATATTGTCACGCTGCTCATTTAACTTAGGTGCAGAGGACATCATGAGAAATGCTGGGCTGGCTGAAGCACACGCTGGAATCAAGATTGCTGGGAGAAATATCAATAACCTCAGATATGCAGATGACACCACCCTTATGGCAGAAAGTGAAGAAGAACTAAAGAGCCTCTTGATGAAAGTGAAAGAGGAGAGTGAAAAAGTTGGCTTAAAGCTCAACATTCAGAGAACTAAGATCATGGCATCTGGTCCCATCACTTCATGGCAAATAGATGAGGAAACAGTGTCAGACTTTATTTTGGGGGGCTCCAAAATCACTGCAGATGGTGATTGCAGCCTTGAAATTAAAAGACGCTTACTCCTTGGAAGGAAAGTTATGACCAACCTAGATAGCATATTAGAAAGCAGAGACGTTACTTTGCCAACAAAGGTCCATCTAGTCAAGGCTATGGTTTTTCCAGTGGTCATGTACAGATGTGAGAGTTGGACTGTGAAGAAAGCTGAGTGCCAAAGAATTGATGCTTTTGAACTGTGGTTTTGGAGAAGACTCTTGAGAGTCCCTTGGACTGCAAGGAGATCCAACTAGTCCACCCTAAAGGAGATCAGTCCAGGGTGTTCATTGGAAGGACTGATGTTGAAGCTGAAACTCCAATACTTTGGCCACCTGATGCAAAAAGCTGACTCATTGGAAAAGACCCTGATGCTGGGAAAGATTGAAGGCGGGAGGAGAAGGGAACAACAGAAGATAAGATGGTTGGATGGCATCACCGACTCAGTGGACATGAGTTTGAGTAAACTCCAGGAGTTGGTGATGGACAGGGAGGCCTGGCGTGCTGCAGACCACAGGATCGCAAAGAGTCAGACACGACTGAGTGACTGAACTGACTGTCCGACTGACTGAAGAATCTCATGTAAGTAGAATCATACAGTCTTTTTGTGTCTGACTTATTTCATTTAGCATAAATAGCCTTGAGGTTCATCCATGTTATAGCATATTGTAGGGTTCCCTTATTTTTTAAAGCTTAATAACATCCCATTGTATGTGTATATCACATTTTGCTTATCCATTCATCTGTCAGTGGACACTTGCATTGCTTACACTCTTAGCTGTTGTAAATAATGCTGCTGTAACATGCGTGTACAGACATTTCGTCAAGACCCTGCTCTCCATTCTTTTGGGTGTACACCCAGAAGAGGAATTGCTGGATCATTTGGTAATTCTAATTTTTAAATTTTTGAAGAGCTTCCATATTGTTTTCTACAGTTGCTGTACCATTTTAGATTTTCACTAACAGTGCACAGGTTTACCAGTTTCTCCACATCTTGCCAACTCTTGCTATTTCTGGGTTTTTGTATTTTGTTTTGATAGCAGTCATTCTGATGAGCATGACTGGTATCTCGTCGTAGTTCTGATTTACATTTCCCTACTGATTAGTGATGTTGAGCATCTCTTCATGTGCTTATTGACATTAGTATATATAACTTTAGAGAAATATTTATTCCAGTCATTTGCCCACCCATACAGTTTTTTGAAAATTAAAAGAAGTAGCTTTGCAGGGTGGCCGTGCAATTATAAGCAACAAGTTAGAACTCAGGCTCTGGAGTTAGAAAGCTCCCATCTTCACCAGCCACATGATATCTTGGGCAACTTCATTTCTCCAAGCTTCCGTTTCATCTAAAATGAGAATAGTTGACTCTATCTCATTAAGTTGTTTGGGATTACATAAACTAATATTACAGATATCAAATATATGGTCTAGTATTTGATCTATAGTAAGTGTTTAATACATATTAGCTGCTGTATTGCTGGAATCATGAGCCAGTCACAAAAACACATTTTATATCTTTGTTGTCTTCCTGCATTGATAGGAGTATAATTCATTCCATTTTTGAAAATTTTCTGTTGGTTTTCCAGTTCATGCTACTTGTTGTCTCAGTCATTATAATGTTAGGTGAAACCATATGGAATTGAAAATCTTGTGGATCATCAGTGATTATCAGAATTTCATGTGATGTAACTTAATGTCATAGAAACTATTTGAGTGTCTAATATATGCCAGAGTATCTGGTATGCTATTTTATTCATTCTTCCCATATTCCCTATAAAGTGTATATTATTTTCTCTATTTGGGGCTGGGGAAACTAAGACTTAGAGAGGTGAACAGATTTGCTTGCGTTTACACAACTTTAAGTAGTTAAGCCGGAATTCAAACTCTGGTCTGCTAAATCCAAAATTCATTCATTTTCTTTCTAATTTCTGCCATCTGAGCAGTCTCATCCGAGACTATCTCTGAGACACCCCTCCCCTGTCTCTGTGCCCAGTAAAGCTGAGAGTTAGAGAAACTACACCAGTTCTTCTTAGTTGCCAGTGACTTGGGTTTTCCTCAGCGCAGTGAGCATCATGTTCTGTGTTCCTATACAATGTATGCCTTTGTCCGTCATTTTCACATTTGAAACACAGCATCTGCAGTGTTGGCTGCAGTCACCTAAGCTCTGCCTTCATCCCGTTTCTCACTGCTGTCACCATCTCCATCATTTGTTGAACTTCTCTTCTGGGCAGGGAATGTGCTAGGTGCTTTATCCACAGTATCTCAGTGTCCCTATAATTCTAGAGAGTAGGGGCTAAAATTGGAAGGAAACTGAGGCTAATGAAATTATATGATTTAGCTGAGGGTGCAGGTGTGTCTTGTTTCAGGGGCCTTGTCTTTTCTGCAGCACTACATGTCCTTCTCCCACTCTTAGAGAGGTTCTCACGGAAGGGGTATGAGGATAGCCTTTTCTGCAGAAAGTCTGCAGCCCACCTAGGTGTGATAGCCCAGCTAAATTTCTCCCTCTTTATTTCCCCACTCCTTTTCCCCTTAGAAAAAGTCCTAATCCTTTCCCTCTCCTCCTTTTCTTTTCCTTCCTCTTTCCTGCCCACCTTTCCTCCCCCTTTTCCTTGCTTGCTTTCTATCTTTTCTTTTTATTTTCATTCTATTCCTTTCCTTTTGTTTCCTCATTCCCTCCCTCCCTCTCCTCCTTCCTTTCTAATGAAGTTTAAATACCAAGATTAGGAAACTACTTAATGTATTTCCTAAAGGAAATTGGATTCTTTAGATATTCCCATTTGATTTTTTTTCTGACACTAAAAATTATCTCCCAAGTTTAATTTGCTTTCAGAGGAATTATCATCTTTTAAACTATACTACTAAAACAAGCTAGATTGAATTTCTATTAGTTTCAAAAAGGGTGACCTTCTTCTCAGACTTTGAATGGTATCTTTTAAATAATAGGATTTGGGAGTAATTGCTTAATATCTGAGTTCAAGGTAATGACCTAACATGTTTGAGTTCTAAGGAAAGCCTGTTTGCCCTTGCACCCTACTTACTCCTAAGCTAGATAACTGGGGCCAACTTTCTGAGTCACCTGATGAACTGTGTTGGTGAAACCTCTTCTCTTAGCAGCTGGAAGTTGTACTTTATTCCTTTGTTATTTCATTGTTTCCTTTAGGGTGAGGAAGAATAATTAAGGAGAACATCTTTTCTGAGCAGCTGGAATCAAATTCCAGCTGACCGCGGCACCTGTGAAGACGGCATCTCTGCCTCTGGGTGGCAGGGTGGGGTGCCAGCCGGGGCGCCTGCAACAGTGGGCTCCAAGGTGCAGACATGCGGCCATGCCACGCCAGCCCTGCCCTTCTGGGAGCTTCAGATGGCAGTAACACCAGTGGATGCAAAGTGTCTTGTTTGAGACTAATTAGAGGAATGATTTGTGAAACGGTGGCTATTTATTTAATTAATCACCAGCACAAAGCCATAAAACCCATATTTTAAAAATCCCTGTTAGTTTGCCATGTGGTTAATAGATTGGGGCACATTAAAAAGTGACATGGTGATGTATTAAAAACGTTCCACCTAAGGTTCCTTCAGGAAGGAGCGGAAGCTGTCTGCTTTCAGATGCTGAAGTGTAACCTGCCGGGATTTGACCTGTCTGAGGTTTTAATATTTGTAAAGGCATTTATCTTTTGAATAGCGTCTTCTTTAGGACATCTCCTTTTGGAATATTTCAAAATATAAAAATGTTTGTAGAGTAATTTTAAAATTAAAATTAATTTTGTTGCAGGTTCTCTTCACAATGAGGACCTGTATTTTCCCATTAAATTATACAGTGTTTACTAAGCATAACTGTATCTCTTATAACATAGGTCATTATTTTCTGTTTTTGGGTGGGAGAGTCATTTATTGAAATAGTAAATGCCATAGCATTTTTGTTACAGCTGTCAGAATTGCATTTGTTCTGCGTGTGTGTGTGTGTGTGTGTGTGTATGCACATAGTTTTTAATCAAATGGTCACAGAGATAGTTGCTATACTTGGTCAGTCTCAGGTCAGGTGAATTGTCATTTTTGGATAGTAAGAATAAAGATAGAATTAGATGACACTGGCATTCAAAATGAGAAGAAATGGCTTAGATTCTAACAAATGATAGTGGTTTTTACACATAGAAACTTCTAGTTGGTTTTCAGTGTACATAAATGTGTATATGTACAGGCCATCTTGCATTTTATTAATAACTATTTGATGCTAATCTTGGTATGGTTGTGATCCACTCTTTATTTTAAAGAAAAAAAATCATTCTGAATGATTGGTGTGTTCCTGCTAAACAGTCACTCCAAATTTTTTAAGAAAATACGTTGCTTAGGTGGATGCTTGTCAGGAAATTGTCCAGCCCTTAGGATTGTGTTTCTCCGCTGTGTTGTATAATTACCTGCTCGGTTAGAAGGGGAGCAGGAATAAAACATGAGTATGTTAATGCAGCCTGGAGCTGATGTGGTGGTAATGATTACAATGCAGATAAAGCATTTCTCATAACTGCCGTTGCCTACTGGAGCCTTTGAAACATCTGGACCTTTAATTGAAAAATAGTATGGTGCTGTGCAAGGCAGACATGCTAAGTGAAGTCACTAATTTAGAATACAAAAATATAATTGATAAAGTGCTTTATTTACATTGTATTTAAATATTCATACTTTGTTATGCTTTGTATAACAGGGAATTACTGGGTTAAATTTTCATGAACATAGACAGTTTAAATGAGATAAATTAAGTGAAAACCTTAATGGAATTTTACACTGGAACCAGAAAGCAGTTTGCTCCTGGAGGGTGTGTATGTTTGTTTCTACTGGGGTCTTCCTTTAGGAAAGCAAATAGGTTAAGGTCTTATTCTTTGGGTTTAGCATTTTAGAACTAACCATCAGTTGGTAACACCGTTGCATTTCATTCATGTTATCGGTATCATATACTGCTACTTAGTTTTTAAAAAATGAAACATTTCTTGGCATAATGGTAAATGGCTTTAATGGCAACATTATCGCCCAATAAACGGGAGCCTTCCCCACCTCTCCCCACCTCTCGGGGCAGGTTATCAGAGCTGCCCAGGAGAGCAGGCGAGCTGGTGAAGGGCGTGCAATTAACCTTTGTCCTGCATTCGCAGCAGGGGAACTGACCTAGCAGCCTTCCGAGGAAATCCAATTTAATTTAAAATGAATTTGAAAAGACAAATTAGCCATATCTATTTTAATAAGATAAAATCCCGATTCTCCCTGTGTCTGGTTTAGTTAGGACCTCAGAGGAGATTGGACTGACTGTGACTGAGGATGAACAGGAGGGAAATAACACCAGGTAGCTGAGGAAAAACCCTGGAGACCCTGGGACCCAGGCGGCTTGTCAGTTCCTGCGAGTGAGCAGGTCTCGAGCTGCCTGTGTCCGCAGAGAACTGCAACCTGAGACGGGCCTTTGTCTCGGCAGACCTTGGGCTTGTGTTGGAGCTTGTGCCACGTTGATGTCATAGGCAGCTTGCCTGCCTCTCCAAGGACCAAACTGTTATTTTCTTCCTTTGTCATTATCGATGCACATTTGGGTACTACCACCTGGGTAACCACATTTGGTGCAGTTGCACCTCACAATTACTGATGAGGCTCTTAACCCAAGAGTGAAGATTCTCTGGGGCCCATGAGTTGGTACTTGACCACAGCATTTTCAGAACTGAAGCAGAGGGGTCTGCCTCCTTTTCAGGGAGCTGGTGGTCCCTCGTGTTTATTCTCTGAAACACAGAGAGGGTTTATTGAGCCCCTTCTGTGTACCCAGCAGCAAGGAAGTCTGTAACTGTTTCTGCCTTGTGCCTGCACACAAGAGGGAACTGCTCTGGAAGCTGTTACCCTGGTGTCCCTCTCCAGGACCGCAGTCCCTGGCAGAGCTGCAAGTGCATGTGATGGGCAGAGAGGGAGGCAAGGAGTAATTCTGACCTTCCCAGCACTTCTCAGCCAGAGGGATGTTTCTGACTCAGACTGGGACCCTCAGTTCTGAAACAGTGGCCACAACACGAGCCAGCAGTCTCTGTGATCTTTCCTAGATATTCAGGCCTCCCCACGAGTTCTTCAGGACTGGAATTCACCAAGAGGGGAGGGTTTTAGGATGGACAGACCTGGGATAGAATCTTGATTCTCACCTCCACGCCCCCCATCACCCACTCCCAATTGAAAGATTTGGAACAGCCTGCCATGTTTCCCTGGTGATGCTAGTGATAAAGAATCCGACTGGCAGTGCAGGAGACGTAAGAGACATGGGTTTGATCCCTGGGTTGGGAAGATCCCCTGGAGGAGGGCTGGCAGCCCACTCCAGTATTCTTGCCTAGAGAATCCCATGGACAGAGGAGCCTGGCAGGCTATGGTCCATAGGGTTACAGAGATTCAGACACAACTGAAGTGACTTCAGTTCAGTTCATTTCAGTCACTCAGTCGTGTCTGACTCTTTGCGACCCCATGAACCGCAGCACACCAGGCCTCCCTGTCCATCACCAACTCCCGGAGTCTACCCAAACCCATGTCCGTTGAGTCAGTGATGCCATCTAACCATCTCATCCTATGTCGTCCCCTTCTCCTCCTGCCTTCAATCTTCCAACATCAGGGTCTTTTCTAATGAGTCAGTTCTTCACATCAGGTGGCCAAAATACTGGAGTTTCAGCTTTAACATCAGTCCTTCCAATGAACACCCTTAGCACGCACCTAATGAACCTCTCACTCCTCAGTTTTAACAAGCAGTGAGCAGTCCTCATAGGAGTGTTGGGCATGTTAGATAAGATAATTCATGAGAAATAATTGGACCCTGGTTTGTTGTTGTTTAGTCGCCAAGTCATGTCCAACTCTTTGGCAGCCCCAAGTACTGCAGCCTGCCAAGCTCATCTGTCCAGGGTATTTCTCAGGCAAGAATACTGGAGTGGGTTGTCTTTTCCTTCTCCAGGGGTATCCCTGAATTTCCCAACCCAGGGATCGAACTCGTGTCTCCTGCATTGGCAGGAGGGTTCTTTACCACTGAGCCACCAGGGAAGCCCTTGAATCCTGGTCAGTTCAGTTCAGTTCAGTCGCTCAGTCATGTCCGACTCTTTGCGACCCCATGAACCACAGCACGCCAGGCCTCCCTGTCCATCACCAATTCCTGGAGTTTACTCAAATTCATGTCCATTGAGTTGGTAATGCCATCCAACCATCTCATCTTCTGTTGTACCTTTCTCCTCCCACCTTCAATTTTTCCCAGCATCAGGGTCTTTTCAGATGAGTCAGTTCTTCTCATCAGGTGGCCAAAGTATTGGACTTTGAGCTTCAGCATCAGTCCTTCCAGTGAGTATTCAGGACTGATTTCCTTTTCGATGGACTGGTTGAATCTCCTTGCTATCTAGGGACTCTTAACAGTCTTCTCCAACACCACAGTTCAAAAGGATCAGTTCTTCAGTGCTCAGCTTTCTTTATAGTCCATCTCTCACATTTGTACACGACTACTGGAAAAACCATAGCTTTGGCTAGATGGGCCTTTGTTGACAAAGTAATGTCTCTGCTTTTTAATATGCTGTCTAGGTTGGTCATAACTTTTCTTCCAAGGAGCAACTGTCTTTTAATTTCATGGCTGCAGTCACCATCTGCAGTGATCTGGGGGGCTCTCCCAAAATAAAGTCTCTCACTGTTTCCACTGTTTGCCCATCTATTTGCCATGAAGTGATGGGACCAGATACTATGATTTTAGTTTTCTGAATGTTGAGTTTTAAGCCAACTTTTTCACTTTCTTCTTTCATTTTCATCAAGAGGCTCTTTAGTTCTTCTTCTCTTTCTGCCATAAGGGTGGTGTCATCTGCATATCTGAGGTTATTGATATTTCTCCTAGCAGTCTTGATTACATCTTGTGCTTCATCCAGCCCAGTATTTCTCATGATGTACTCTGCATATAAGTTAAATGAGCAGCGTGACAATATACAGCCTTGATGTACTCCTTTCCCTATTTGGAACCGGTTTGTTGTTCCATGTCCACTTCTGAGTGGACCTCCATACAGGTCCAGTATGCTTCCTGACCTGCACAGAGATTCCTCAAGAGGCAGGTCAGATGGTCTGGTATTCCCATCTCTTGAAGAATTTTCCACAGTTTATTGTGATCCACACAGTCAGTAAAGCAGAAGTAGATGTTTTTCTGGAACTCTCTCACTTTTTTAATGATCCAGTGGATGCTGGCAGTTGGATCGCTGGTTCCTCTGCCTTTTCTAAATCCAACTTGAACATCTGGAGGTTCATGGTTCATGTACTGTTGAAGCCTGGCTTGGAGAATTTTGAACATTACTTTGCTAGCATGTGAGATGAGTGCAATCGTGCAGTAGTCTGAGCATTCTTTGGCATTACCTTTCTTTGAGATTGGAATGAAAACTGACCTTTTCCAGTCCTGTGGCCACTGCTGAGTTTTCCAAATTTGCTGGCATATTGAGTGCAGCACTTTCACAGCATCATCTTTTAGGATTTGAAAGAGCTCAACTGGAGTTCCATCACCTCCACTGGCTTTGTTCGTAGTGATGCTTCCTAAGGCCCACTTGACTTCACATTCCAGGATGTCTGGCTCTAGGTGAATGATCACACCATCATGATTATCTGGGTCATGAAGATCTTTTTTATATAGTTTTTCTGTGTATTTTTGCCACCTCTTCTTAATATATTCTGCTTCTGTTAGATCTATACCATTTCTTTCCTTTATTGTGCCCATCTTTGCATGAAATATTCCCTTGGTATCTCTAATTTTCTTAAGATCTCTAGTCTCGTTCTTTTTCTTGCTCCTGTTTTATTTCAACATGTACTTGCAAACTGTTAGATGCAGACTTTCTCAATTGGCTCTTTGCAGTTGTACCATTTTCATAATGTAAAAAAAAAACATGTATTTTCTGCTGCAGACAACCATCTTTCTCTGTCACCAGAGGTGTAGACTTTTTGTGTGGCCTTTGCCTGTTGAGAATAACACCTCTCCCAGTTATTTCACATGTGTGTTTTGAGGATGAAAGTGAATTTTGTAATTGGAGAAATACAAAGCTATTTATTTCCATTTTGTCTGATGTTTTTACATTGTTTGCTAGGAGGTGCATCAGGGGCTTGAATTAATTATAATTACTGAAGAGACATACACTGATTGAGCAAATAAAGTAGTAAGCCCATTTGTGCCAAGGCCATCTAATTAAATTCTTACTTTGGATAAGCTAGATGTGCATGAAAGATTAATTTTAAGAGGTTTTTATGACTTACTAAATTATGATTCAGTGAAATTTTTGAATTATATCATTAAGGAACATTGAGTCTTAAAGTGATAAAGCAGTCATGAACCTACTGCAGTATAGGAATTTGTGGGTTTTAAAAAGCTATTCAAAATTAAGGACATAGCCTAGCCTTTAATTTGTATTTTTCAAAGAATCTTTTACTTAATGGTAAAGTCAGTTTATTTATTTATTTACTTACTCAGTTGCACTGCACAGCCTGCAAAACCTCAGTTCCCTGACCAGGGATTGAACTGTGCCACCTGAATTGGAAGCATGGAGTCTTAACCACTGGACTGCCAGGAAAGTCCCTTAAGTTGTATGTTGACATTTAAAATTTTTGAAACATTTAACCAACTGAAACCCTGCAAGAAATGAATATGATAGGTGCACCTGAATTATCTCCTTCAGTATTTATACAATGTTATATTCTCCAAATACTTCACTATGTCTGGAATTAAATTGTCCTTGGGGTACTTGGAGGGTTGTACCAAATTTTCCATATAATTTAGGAGGGTGATAATGGCTCTACTGTAACCTTTTCTAGAGATACATCATCTAGTAATGGAGCCAAGTATACATTCTCCATTGAGTTTTAATTTTAAAAGTTGATATTAAATCTTAAAAAGACTCATTATATATGATAATTGATAGAGTTTAAAACATGTAACTCTTCTTTATGGTTTTTAAAAAACCTATTTTTACTTTTAAAGCATATTGATTTTATTATATAAATGATTTAAAAATGAAGAGGTCCCTAAACTTACCCTAGGTGATGGGACTTAGTTCATGCAAATTACCTCTCCCTGATAATATCATCATTATAGAACCCATTGTTTGTATAATTAAATGCAAAGTGCTGTGTAACATTAATGATCTAAAGAATCCCACAATGGCTATGAAAATTCAAAGTGGACACTTTACATCCCATTATGCTTTAAGATGACTGGATTGTGCTTGTGAGAGCACCTCCTGGTACAGGCTGTAACCATCCTGAGGCTGAATGAGGAAAGAATTCTGTGGCTCTTCTCTCATAAATACTGATCTTTCCCTGTTGTCTCCACTACTCAACCTGGTGTGAAGGGACTTTTTGTTGAAAATCTGCCTGATCTGAGCAACAGTGTAAGTAATAATATAAGGATTAATTGACATTGTGTAACAATTTGCAGTTCACAGAGAACTTCAACATGCTTTATTTTTGCTTTGTCCAGTGAATCTTTTGAGATAGAAGTCTCATCTGTGTTTCATGGCTGAGGAAATTGACTTTCAGAGAGGTTATGGGCTTGCCCAAAGTTACACTGCTCAAGGCTGGCAGGGCCAGGTCCAGGTCAGTTCTGTAGACTCTGCAAAGAGGTCCCTAGTGAACATAATCCATGATAGGGAAAACTGGTAGCATCAGGAACTGCTTTCTGAATTTAAGACTGAGTAAATGGTTGTTATTCCAGATTCAGTATGGGTAGACTTTCTTTTTTTTTCCTCTTCATTCCCCTGTCACCCCTTTCCACCATTTTGTAAAATTTCTCACTGGTATTGAAACATGAATGATAGCTGGTCTTTCAGTTGATGTCTTAAAAAAAGAATTATTCAAGGCTGTTACTCAAATTTCACGTGATAACGGTTTGAAACTGTAGCTCTAGGCATTTTTTTTTTCAAAAGTGGAAAAATACCGTCAGAGTATCAAAACAAGGAAGAATTGTTTTAAATAGAGAAAATCTTTACTTGTGAGCAACAATATCTTTTCTTGTTTTAGGTCCAGGATTGTAATCAAGTACGACTTTCTGCAACTACATGGGCTATAGCCCACCAGACTCCTCTGTCCATGGAATTCTCCAGGCAAGAATACTGGACTGGGTTGCCATTCCCTTCTCCAGGGGATCTTCCTAACCCAGGGATTGAACCCAGGTTTCCTGCATTGCAAGCAGATTCTTTACCATCTGAGCCACCAGGGAAGCTACATATTTATCATAGATGTTATAGAAAGAAAATTTAAGAAAATGATCAGCCTAAGAAAAAATAATGGAAATAACACTTTCTATGCTGTCTTGTACTCTTTAAAAGGGTTATATATAGTCTGGCTCATTCCACAGTGTTTAGTAGCTGAGTTATTTTATTGGAGGTTCTCATATATATATGAAGGGGTGTCTGTGGAAATGGACTCGGGTGGCACTAGTGGTAAAGAACCCACCTGCCAGTGCCAGAGACATGAGAGATGTGGGTTCGATCCCTGGGTCTGGAAGGTCCCTCGGAGGGAGCATGGCAGCCCACTCCAGTATTCTTGCCTGGAGAAGCCCATGGACAGAGGGGCTTGATGGACTGCAGTCCATAGTGTAGCAAAGAGCTGGACATGACTGAAGTGACTTGGCACTATGGAAGTGGAGGTGAAGTTTTTCCAGTTTCCTGAGGTCTGGAACTAATATCAGTGAGTAAAAGCTGCAGAGAAAATGTCCCTCAATGAAATGAAATGTTTTAGCATCAAAACTGTTTACCTGCAGACTTCAGAGGGTGGCAGGGACTTCATCAGTGGAAGGTGTTCAGGACAGCTCGTAGGACAACCATTTGGTGAAAATGTTTTAAAGGGGATGACCCTTAAATTCCTTGTAGTTTTAAAAGTCTATGAATGGCAATGAAGGTTTTTTTTTAAGTCTCTGAATTTAAAACTAGGGGAGAAAAAGCTTAATGAAGAAACAACATTTGCTGAGCATTTACTGTAGACTGGGCACAGTGATAAGTGCTTTGCATTCATAGTCTGATTGAATCCTTTGAACAATTCCATGAAGAGGTACTTTTATAATACACTGTGTCTGTGTGGAAATAGTGACCCAGATAGGTTAAATAAAATTGTCCAAGGACACACAGTAAGTGAGAATTGAACCTAGGTCTTTCTGATTCCACAGCTTACACTTTTAATCTCCATGCTGCAATGCCTCACTAGCTCCTATTAATAGAATAAGGATCCTGGAGGTTCCCAGATCAGAACTTGACCTTGTAAAAGAGAGAGTGACAGTTGACGTTCTTAATAATAAAAGCTTAATGTAACCAAGGTTGGTGATTCAGAGGAAATTAATGAGATTTTGTCAATTTTATTTTAAACTTAACTTGTCAGAAAATACAGTGTCCAGTGACAAACTGTAGGAATGTTTTTGACAAATGAACTCGACTACAGGTGCCAGATCAGGGAAATGTTAATTTAATAGCCTTTAAGCATTCCAGATTTATTGAGGGTTAAGATAGCACTACAGAGCCAAGCCCCTGGTTCTGAATGGATTTGTCATAGAATTTTATACAAAATCTATTCAGAAGTTAAGTGCCACTATTTTGAATGTAAAAAAGTGAGTTCTTTCCACGAGCTCATAAAGCCAGCATTTGTTAAGAGCAGAATGCTTCAGTCTGGGGTTTTTGTTTCCTCTTCACATAGACCCCTGTTTAATTTCTTGTAGTTGATTAAACTTGGCTTACGCCAGAGATAGGCTCAATTTTGTTTAAAATCCTTTCTGTGATCAAATGAAGTCCCTTAAGCATCATCAGTGTAATGATAATCTGACACCCCTCTCCCAAGTCTGGTATCATGTTATTAAGGGCTAGGCTGTTGGTAGGGCTTCCCTGGTGGCTCAGATGGTAAAGAATCCACCCACAATGCAGGAGACCTGGGTTCGATCCCTGGGTTGGAAAGGTCCCCTGGAGGAGGACATGGCAACCCACTCCAGTATTCTTGCCTGGAAAATCCCCATGGACAGAGGAGCCTGGTGGGCTACAGTCCATGGATTCTCAAAGAATCCGACATGACTGAGTGGCTTAAGCACAGGCTGTTGGTAGACTATAGCATCCCTTGGTCCTTGTTGAGGGAGTTAGGGAAGAAGGTGCTAGTAGAATGGAACTGCAGCCTTTGCTTTTAAGAGAGTTTTAACTTTTGAAGGCCACAAATAATCCTTTTATCAATTTGCATCATTACATTGTCTGGATACACTGATATATTTATTTCTACATTAAAATTACATACAGTGATCTGCTTGTGCAGTTGTGACTAACGGAATAATATTGCCTGCTTTTTGTCTCTTTAATTCTAGAAGCCAAGCTGTCCATCCTTTCTCTGTTCCTTTCTGTTGACAGAGAAATTGAACACTTAGCAACAGTTTTGAGGTCTGATATTCAATTTATTATTGATAAGCCTTGATGTTAAGTAGTGCTGCTAACTGAACCTTCTGTCCTTAAGACTTAATTCAGCTAATTCAATTGATATAATGTTTCTTAATTCAAGATGATTTTTAACTGAATGCTATCTATTGTTCTTGCTTCCTCTAATTTGGAAACTACAGGTACATAATTTTGAAATTAACTTTATGATAGGCAGCAAAATGTATATTATTTTAATTAATGGGATCAGATGGGGAAAAATCTGGAATAGATATAATATTTTAATTCATCATGATGTTCAAATTCTGTATATTTCATTTCTATACCCATTCATATTCCACGTATAGAAGTTATTTTAAATTTTTTAAGTCTTTACATTTTATGAACTAATGATTAATTGGATGACATACAGTTCATAATACTGATATTTCATGATTGGCATAAAGACACTTTTTTAAAATGTGAGCTTTTGCAATATATATCACAAGCCACAAAGCTTTCATACTCTTTGTCCTAGTAATCTACTCCTTAGCATATGAGTACAAACATTTATATAAGGGAATGTTGCTGAGAATAGTATTCGTAATAGTGAAATATTAGGAATAACATCTATTTAATAACAGAGGAATAGGTTAATAGTACCTTTATGAAAGTGAAAATGTTAGTTGCTCAGTCATGTCTGACTCTTCACAACCCCATGGACTGTAGCCCACCAGGCTGCTCTGTTCATGGGGATTTTCCAGGCAATAATATTGGAGTGGGTAGCTATTCCTGACCCAGGGATTGAACTTGGGTCTCCTACATTGGAGACAGATTGTTTTCTGTTTGGCCCACCAGTACCTTTATATACTATAATATAATGCAGGTGTTTAAAAATCATGTGTTAATAGAATGTTAATCCTCACTCCATCAATATGTGTAACTATTAATAACTACTATATACCCACCCTTGTTAGGTGCTGGGGATATTTTAGAGAAGAAAGAGGGCTCCTAAAGAATGGCCTGGGAAGTAGAAGAGGTATAGGTGGTTTACCTGGGACAGGAGAGGAGTGGGAGGAGTGGCAGGTCCATTCTGAAAGCCAGTCTGAGGACTTCTTTCAATTCAGTGAGCCAGTACCACACCCCTGCTGTAGTCTTTGCCCTAGGAGAATATAAAATGGGTGAGACACAGTTTTCTCCATTATATAATGGACCACATTACGTGAGAGACTGGGAAAGGAGGTGGTAATGGTAGGTAGAAAAAATGAAACCATAAGGCTACGCAAGTCAGATTGCTAAAAGGCAGAGAAGAGGAAATTAATTTGGATTTCCACCTTCTAGGAAAAGGAGGCATTTAAAGGACAGAAGAGGTGCACTTCTTGTTTAATGGCTATGTGTCAGGCATGTTATATATTCATTTTATTTCCTTTTCTAAGCAGGGGAATGGAGGTTCTGAGGAGTTCAGTTACCTGCCCAAAGAATGGTCTAGCAGCTAAGAAAGCAGCAGAGCCTGGAATCAAACCTGGATCTGGCTGAGCACGAATCTGTGCTCTTAACCTCTCTTCAGTATACTTTAGCAATGATACATTGGGACCAGAGTGTGAGGGTGTTAACTGCCATGCTAAAGAGCTAGAATGCTAACACTGGGGAGAGCCATCGTTTATTTCTGTGTGCTAGGCATGGTCAGTGATTAGAGAAAAATCACTTCAGTAGCAGTAAGAAAATAAAGATTTGGAGAGAGGAGAGATTTTTAGAGACAGGGAGATAAGAGACTGCTGTAGTGGTCTTGCTGAGAAATGATGAAGCTTAAACTAGGGCAGAAAGATTTGAGAGATATTTCAGAGACATTTGAAAGGAGTTAAGGTTCTTAGCTTGAGTGATGGCTCTGTGTAGTAGCTCTTTTTCTCTCCTCTTTGGTCATTTAATTAAAAATAATACCATGCTTAGTTTAAAAAATGCAGAAAAATATAAAGCAGAAAATTTAAATTAAACACTCAAAATCCCATGTCTCAGGAAGAATTCATACTCACTTTTTTGTATATTGGTATAGAAAGTATTGAAATACAGTAAGTGTCTTTTCCTTGGGTTAACGGCTCTATTGAATGGAAGGGTAAATTTTTTTTTTTTTTTTAATCTAGGAGGCTTTTTTGAACTGTCTTTAGTCTACATCACTTCTGAGCTGTCATAGTAGCCTGTACTTTCCCTCTTAAAGCTCTTCACACATTGTACAGTATAGATCTTCAGCAGACCATGAATTTGATGAAGATCTGCACTGTGTCTTAACTTTGTCTTCAGAGCCCAATATGGTGTTCCAGTGGGTGTTTGTTGAATGCATGAGAGACTGGGAAGGGTAGAGCTAAACCAGTTTCCCCTGTCTCTGTTGTGACCCTTTCCTTGTGTTCTAATTATGCCTCCATTTCCCCACTTCTGTATTGTGAAACACATAAATTGCCACACAGTGAAACTGTATGATATGATCTTTGTTTATTGCTCGCTAGTTGCTTTTTAATAGTTAGATGTTAGCTCTTTGGAATATTGCTTGCCTTGATGTGTGATGAATACTTTTAATCCTTTGGTCACCTTTCTTTTTTTTAAATAAGTTAATTACTTTCTATTATGTTGATGGATTGTTTCATGTTTTAGATGATTCTCTCTAAATATTGCAACACAGGGACTGTTAGATAGAGCTAACTGCCACCACCTTGAGTTTTTTCAGAAGAGGCTTCTTATTAAAAAATACATAATTTCAAGGTTTGTGCAAGGCATTTTTCCCCCGTCATCAGTGCCTCAAGATGGAATTAGAAGATTAAAAAGATAAAGTGCTTTATTCATTTAATAAGTATGTGCCACATTTATTCTCATAGTTTTCCCCACACTTGCTATTTCACTATGAAATAGAGGGTACCACATAACTATCTGCTTTCATTTCCTAGACAATGATGACTCCTTGCATTCAGCTGACAGTGGCAGTGATCTTTGGAGTTGCAGTCCTCCCTGGTTCTCCTTGGGCAGCTCCTTAGAGTGTTCCCTCTCTAGGAAACGGCAGTGTTTTGGGCATGTTTTTGAGAAGGAACAGGAGACAGTTGTCCAGTCTTGGAGAGTGGAGACTGATTCTGTTTAGGACAACTTTAGTGAAAGAAGGCGCTGATGTTCAGAGTGGAGGCTTTGGAGTCAGACAGACACGGATTTGAGTCCTGGCTCTTCACTTCGGTTATGAGATCTTGAGCCGATGACTGTAGCCTTATAAGCTTTGGTTTTCTCATTTATATTTATGAGGGTAATGGTAGAACCCTACCTCTTCTAGTGATTGTGAGAATTAAATAACTTAGATAGACATTTAGCAGAGTTTATTTAACCCTTAGCTGTAACTAAATGTTATCTATTATTATAATAATAGATATTATTAATAGGACTCCTACAGCATCCATCTTTGGCCTTGTGACCTTTAATGGACTTGAGTAATAGAAATGGGTCTGATTATAGAACTAGGCCCTTTCTAGATATTGCACTGCATTTCTAAAGCACTTTATAGAGTACATTCACATTTGTCATTTCATTGAATCTTTGTATCTTGAGATACTGTGATTCCTGTAGCCCTTCAGTTCCAAGTTCTTCCAAGAAAGGAGGAGGAATAAACAGAAATAAGAAGGGAGAGCAGTGACAGCAACTAGGGGGTCTGAAAATGAGTTTGAGAAGAGAGTGGTAAGAGGGTGTATAAACCCACCCCAGAAAGATTACAGCTGTTTTCATTTTAACCTTTTGACTGCCTGACAAGATGACACTTGCTGTTTAGAGACATCTTTGCTAGTCATTGGAGTTATTACTTCCAAGCTAAAAACTATGTATGTATGTGTGTGTGTGTGTACACATGTGTGCATGCATGAGAGAGAGAGAGCTTTATGTAGGAGAATTATCTTTTGTATTATTTGTTTTTATAACATAGAGGGAAGACAGTAAAAAACAAAACAAAACAACCCTATGGATCTAATATTAGATGCTGGGTTATATGAGAAGTGGAATTTCTCTAAAAATGTTTTCTCAACTAATTTTGTGTATTTCCTTACCCTAGTTCTGATATTTTTTTTCCACCTTTAGATCGATACAATCCCGTATAGGGTGTTAAAGATGGAACCAGTTGATTGCTCAAGTCCCTCCATCTCCATCTGCTACCAGGAAACAGGCCCATAGAAGTAGGACAAGTGGGATAGATGGAAGAAACTAACATTTATTGAGTTCCTACCATGTGTCCCAGTAGGCATTTGAGTCATTCATGCATTCATTCTGTAGTTCAACAGATTTTTCTTTGGAGAGTCTTCTGTGCATCAGGCACAGTACTGGCCATTGTGTACAGAGCAGTAAACAAAGCAAACATTCTTATGGCTGCCCTCATGGAAGCTCAGAGGCTAGTGGGAAGGCATACACTGAAGATGCACATAAATAAATACGTCACATCACATTGTTAAGCATTCTGAAGGAAATGAACAAGACAAGTGTGAGAGTAACTGTGGAAAGGTCTCCTTTCAATAGGATTATCAGTGGAGGTTTCTCTGAGGAGGTGTGGTGTGAGCTGAGCCTTGAATAAATGATACCAATAGTAGCAATCCTCATAAGGAATCTCTGATAGATAGCGCATCCTATCGTTATCACCTTCTGTATGAGAAAGTGGAAGAGAAGAGAGTTCAGTAACCAGCCTGAGGCCACATGTTAGAGAAGGCAAAAGTCGTAAGAAAGAGCCTCCTAGATAAATGAGTAACACTCCCAGTGGCCTTAGGAGGGGAAGAAGCAGTCAAGGCACACCCATTCAGGACATTCCTAGAAGGCCAGTGTCGCTGAAGTAGGTGGGGTGGGGGAAGAGAGGCAGGAGATGACGTTGGAGGGTTAGGCAGGCGTCAGATGATGCAGCGCTTTGTTGCACACTGCGTGGAGTTTGGATTTCATTCAAAGTATCATAGGAGCCACTCAGTGAAGGAGTTTCAACAGGAGTGTAACATAATCAAATTTGATGATGCAGTTTGGTATCCACAGATTCAACAAACTGTGGATCGTGTAGTTCTATAGTCTGTATGAAGTGAGAAAAATCACTTACAAGTGGACCCTTGCAGTTCAAACCCATGTCATTCAGGGGTCCTCTGTACTTTTCATCTGTTGGCAGCACATGAGGGAAGGACAGGGTCTGAGGGTCCAGGGGCAGGGTTCGTGGGAAGTCCGAGGAGAGAGGCTCAAGCGTGCAGCAGTGGTCTCAGGCGGGCTTCTGTGCAGCGCCGAGTGTCTGCGGTTTGTCGTCAGAGGATTTAAAGTGAAATCCATCTGTGCGGTTGCCTGATTTCTCTCCTGTGTTCAGCTGAGGAATGCAGAGGGTTGGGGTCATACAAGGCTGATGCTCTGCGGACTGTGTCCAGGGGAGTAAGAGAGTATTAAAATTGTGTTTGTGGAACTTCCCTGGTGGTCCGGTGACCAAGGCTCCACACTCCAGTGCAGGAGGCCTGGGTTCGATCCCTGTTCGAGGAACTAGATCCCACATGCCACAGCTAAAAGATCCAGCTCATGACAGCAAAGATCCATGTGCTGCAATTAAGACCTGGTGCAGCCAAATAAATAAATAAAAATATTTTTTAAAATTATATCTGCAAAGGAATGATTATATTAGCTATAATGGCTCATGTGGTCTGGGGGTGGGGTGTTGGGAAATAAGGGAGACTGACAGTTAATTAAGAGGTGGTCCAACAGATTATAGGTTAGAGAATTTGAGGGACTACTTGAATAAATGAGGTAGAGGTATATTAAAGTGTATTCAGGTTTTAACCTTGTGGTCTAGTGGTTAGGATTTAGCACTTTCACTGCCACTGCCCAGATTCAGTCCCTGGTCAGGGAACTGAGATATCCTGCAAGGTACGTGGCAAGGCCCAAGTTTAAAAACAAACTAATTAATTTACTTAAAAATTTTAAAGTGTATTCAGTGAGTAGGTGTTCTGACTTGAGATATTGAAGTTGTTATAAATCTCCAGTGTACCCAGCACTATCAGTGATTTGAGGAGTGGATGAAAAGGCTTTGGGAGTGACATGGTCTAGGGATTGAGAGCCTTGGGTATTGGACAGATTGTTCTTTTAGAATGATGACAGGAATTGGGGGTGGGAAAGACTGACCAAGAACTCAGGCCTTAGTGAGGGAGCAGGATGACCAAAGGCTGGTGGGTAACAGAAACAGGAGAGGAGAGGGAGAAGAGGGTGCAGTTGGGTGGCTTGGGTCTCAAAGGAACAGGGGATTTTGTTTTTGTAAGAAAGGAGAATTAGTAGTTTGGACATAGCAGGGCCGAGAATACCTACTCTGCCTGCTGGCTGGTTTGGAGGCTAAGAAGAACAAAACAAAAGTCTTCGGGACAGTAGAGGAGGAAGTATCCTCAAGACTGGCAGGTTTCAATTACGGCAAAGAGGTGGAGGAATGTTTTTCAAAAAGAAGTAATGATTCATGGGGAGTTTGCCGATTCTTGCAGGAGTTCCAGAGGGGAGTGGAAGGTTTGGGAGGCAGGAGAGAGAGGTGTGGGGGAGGAATTAGGGACATGTAGGTCAGTGTGAGTGTGCCTGTTAGGGCAGTAATAAGACCAGAGACCCTTGAACTTTAGTTCAGATGAGTGAAGTAAAGAGATGTACTGCATAATGGAGTTAGCCCCCCATCGTCTCCGAGAAAGAAAGCGCTTGGTTCCAGTACTGCTAAATGCTTCCTCAGAGAATATGGCAGCTTAGCCTAAGGTCTCAGGGAGTGATATAGCAGTTTTCAGGGAGGGCAGCTGATGCCAGGGTCACTCCGAATAAGCAGCAGAGCAAGTCTCCTGACACCAAGCATTAGGTCTGCTTACCACTCTCATTTGTTCTTAGTTGTAATGCTTATTTACCTTACTGCTGGCAGAGCTGGATCCATTCGAGCGGCAGAAAATTCAAATTAAAAAAGAAAAAAAAATACACTCTTTAAACTATAAACAACGTTTCCCCTTCAGGACCACCGCAGGCTCCTAGGCTGGTCTGTGCCCAGGAATGAGAACACAGGTCCTGGAGGGCAGCCGTCGTGGCCCAGTGGGGTCTGCGTGACCGGAACTGTGTGCTTTACCCTCACGCCTGTGCTCTGTCCACAGGGTCACGTAGGCACAACAGCGACCAAGAAGATCGACGTCTACCTCCCCCTGCACCCGAGCCAGGACAGACTGCTGCCGATGACGGTGGTGACCATGGCCAGCGCCAGGGTGCAGGACCTCATCGGGCTCATCTGCTGGCAGTACACGAGCGAAGGACGGGAGCCGAAGCTCAAGTAATCCTCCCTCTTCTCCGCTGCTCTGGTTTCTGGCTGTCTCCTGGCCACCCGTGCTGCCCTCTGGGCCCAGCCAGTCTTTCTGGGCATTGGCCTGGGAGCCAGATGTCCACCCTGATCCAGGTCAGGCTGCTCACCAGATCTTGGGCCTGTGCAACTCAGGCTTGTTATCTCAGAGAGTCTGCCTGCAAAATAGACCCAAATTTATGAATTCAGACCCAAGGAAATGCCTTTCCAAACCCCTTTATGATGCTTACTGATATAAAAGGGGCATGGATGGTAACGGGAGGGAACTCGTGTTTGTTGAGCAGGGATCGTGAGCTGGACATGGTGCTGGATGCTGCATACCTGATTTCTCATTTAATTCTCCCACTTCTGTGAGGTGAGCATCGCAGTTCTTGTTTAGCAGCGGAGGCGGCTCAGGATCAGAGAGTTGTTCTTTGCTGATGTTTACACCAGTGGGAGATGACCCAGTCAGAATTTGATTCCCAATCTGTTTGATGCCATGATTTTTACATTATTTCCCTTTGATCTGAATTGTAGTTTTCTTTGTTATCAGTCGGTGGTCCAGTTTTTCCCTGGACTCCATTCCTCATTAAACTGTTACATTGAAAATGCAGTGTTGAAAGTAGAGTCTCTGTGCCTCTACACCGTAACTTGAAGCTGAAAGTGGTTTGCTGCTTTAGTCCTCCCATACTTGAATGTCCTGACAGGCATCCTGTCCTAGTTTATGTGCCCTTCCTAGCAGTAGGGCTAAATGTAGTGGATGCCTTCATTTTAGAAATGGATTCTCATGGAGGCTTTTACTTCTCGCAGTTTGAGTTAGAATGGTCCAGTCTGTTGTGTGTGTGTGTGTGTGTGTAAGTACATTAAATTTGTACTTTAAATCATTCTTTCAAGTTCTCATTGACAGTGCCTTCCACGTTGCCTGAATAAATCGTGGATATAAAGATAATCCTTATTGTCCCTATGGCAGTAGGAAGCCTTTCCAACCAAGATATCACGTAGGCTCAGAAAAGGGTTGAGTCTGTAGCTATACTCAAGGCTCAGCTACGGTGTTGTCACTTTTCAGCGTAAAGTGTAAACAAGCCAGTGCTAGTGACCTTATACATGTGTCTTGAGTCATTGCTTAGAACATTGCTTGATGTGGGAACTGAAAGCAAAAGGGGCGAAGGCACTTGCCCAGGGTTACACAGTGAGTTGAACTGTGGCATACATCTTACAGAGACGGAAACTAAAGCATAGGGAGTCTAAGCAACTTTTCTATATTACATTGCAAGAGGTAGAACTGGTATTTAAATCCAAGAATTTCTTTTTTTTTTTTTTAATTGAATAAATGATTATTTAAATTCTATAGTACTTTCAGAGAACTCTGCTCAGTGTTATGTGGCAGTCTGGATGGGAGGGGAGTTTGAGGGAGAATGGATACATGTATATATGTGGCTGAGTCCCTTCACTGTTCACCTGAAAGCATCACAACATTGTTAACCAGCTATACTCCAATACAAAATAAAAGCTTAAAATAAAAATTAATAAATATATAGTGCTATAGTGCTATGCAATTTTAGGGAGTTTCACACACATGATTTCACATAATTCCATAATAAGCTTTTCTCTCCCTTCCCCTATATTGCCCTCTCTTTCTTCTCTCCACTGGTAACCACTATTTTGTTCTCTGTATCTATAAATCTGCTTCTTTATTGTTCTATTCACAAGTTTGTTGTGTTTTTTAGATTCCACATGTAAGTGATGGCATATAGTATTTGTCTTTCTCTGACTTATTTCACTTAGCATAATGCCCTCCAAGTCCACTTATGTTGCTGCAAATGTCAACTTTTATTCTTTTTATGGCTGAGTAGTTTTCCATTGGGGCTTCCCTGGTGGTTCAGTTGGTAAAGAATCCACCTGCAGTGCAGGAGATTGCCTGCAATACAGGAGACCCAGGTTGGGTTCCTGGGTGGGGAAGATCCCCTTCAGCAGAAAATGGCAACTCACTCCAGTATTCTTGCCTGGAGAATCCCATAGACAAAGGAGCCTAGCGGGCTACAGTTCATGGGGTCACAAAGAGTTGGACACGACTGAAACAACTTAGCACACGTGCAGACACGCGGTCAGATGACGTTGAGCGTCTTTACACATGCTTATTTGACAGCTGTCTTATTTTATGAGCTCTCTGCTCAGGTCTTTTGCATATATTTTAGTCAGATTGTTTTCTTCTTGTTGAGTTAATTTTAAGAGTTCTTTGTGTATTTATCAGATGTGTTTCTTGTAAAGACTTTTCTCCCAATCTGTGGCTCATGTTTTTATTCTCTTAACAGCAACTTTGGCAGAGCTGAAGTTTTTAATGTTAATGAACTCCAAGTTATCAAATTTTCATAGATGGTGCTTTTGGTTTTACAGCTAAACAGTCATCACCAAACCTAAGGTTACCTGCTTTTTCTCTTGTGTTATCTTCTAAAAGTTGCATAGTTTTGTGCTTTACATTTAGGTGTGTGATCCATTTAGAGTTAATTTTTGTGAGAGGTGTAAGGTCTGTATCAGGAATTCTTTTTTTTTTTCATCTTAATATCCAATTGAAAAGGCCTTCCTTTCTGTACTGAGTTGCTTTTGCTGCTTTGTCAAAGATCAGTTGACTCTATTTGTGTGGGTCTATTTCTGGCCCGTAAGATTTTCTTAAAACATTCCTTAATTTATATTTCTCTGTCAGATTTGAGTGAAACACTATCTTTTTAGGAACACCCATTTGTAAAAGAAAAATAAAATTCTGTGAGGTTTCACCCTGTCAAGAACTTGAGATGGGAAATGTGAACTTGTTCTTGACACAAAACCATGTTTATTTTACTTCATAGATAATTTTAAACATTTGTATGAATAATTCTGAATAGTCTTATTTTTTATGCAGTTTTTTTGGTCATATATTATAACTCTGTTGTACACTAGAGTGGCCATTCCTTGCCTTCTTCTCTTCACTTGTCCCTTAGACATTCAACATATTTCACTGGTCTCTAAATTCCATTGCCCTTCATTAGGCTATTGACAGATGAACTACTGAAAACTTGAAAGATTTTGCTGTAGTATACACAGCTGCAATAGTGTATTTCGGAGTATTATCTCAGTGTTCAGTGGGTGAAAGTTTCTGTCTGTGGAGCAGTCCTGTTCAAATGAAATACAGTGCAATCACCTCACACCTGTGAGAATGACTGGCATAAAAAAGACAAGATAACAAGTGTTGGGGAGACTGGAGAAAAGGGAGCCCTTGTGACTGTCGGTTGGGATGTAAATTGGTACAGGCATTATGGAAAACAGTATAGAAAGGTTCCTTGAAAAAAAAAAAAAAAAGAAAGGTTCCTTGGAAAATTAAAAATAGAACTTCTGTATGATCCAGCAATCCCACTTCTGAGTATATATCCATAGGAAATGCAAACAGGATCTCAGAGATACCTACTCTGCCAAGTTCATTGCAGCATTATTCACTATAGCCAAGATAAGAAAACAACCTAAGAGTTCATCTGTGAATGAATGAATAAAGATGATGTGGTGTATATATGCACACAGTGGAATATTATTCAGTCATGAGAAAGAAGGCAGTCTTGCTACTTTCAACAATATAGATGGATCTCAAGGACATGATACTAAATGAGATCTGTCAGACGGAGAAAGACAAATACTGTGATATCACTTATAGGTGGAATCTAGAAAAGTGAACTCATAGAAACAGAGATTAGAATGGTAGTTTCCAGGGGCTAGGGAATGAGGGAAATGGGAAGATGTTTGTCAAAGGTTATAAACTTTCAGTTGGAAGTTCTTGGGATCAAAGTACAGTGAAGTTCAGAAGTGTCAGTTCAGTTCAGCCTCTCAGTCCTGTCCGACGCTTTGTGACCCCATGGACTGCAGTACCTCCAGGCTTCCCTGTCTGTCACCAACTCCCGGAGCTTGCTCAAACTCATGTCCATTGAGTCAGTGATTCCACCCAGCTATATCATCCTCTGTCGTCCCCTTCTCCTGCCTTCAGTCTTTCCCAGCATCAGGGTCTTTTCCAGTGAATCAGTTCTTCACATCAGGTGGCCAAAGTATTGGAGTTTCAGCTTCAGCATCAGTCCTTCCAATGAATATTCAAGACTGATTTCCTTTAGGATTGACAGGTTTGATCTTCTTGCAGTCCAAGGGACTCTCAAGACTCTCAAGAGTCTTCTCCAACACCACAGTTCAAAAGCATCAATTCTTCGGCACTCAGCTTTTTTTATGGTCCAATTCCACATTCGTACATGACCACTGGAAAAAACCTAGCTTTGACTAGATGGACATTTGTCAGCAAAGTAATATCTCTGCTTTTTAATATGTTGCCTTGGCTTTTCTTCCAAGCAGCAAGCATCTTTTAATTTCAGGGCTGCAGTCACCATCTGCAGTGATTTTGGAGCCCAAGAAAATAAAGTCTGTCACTTTTGCCATTGTTTCCCCATCTATTTGCCTTGAAGCGATGGGACCTGATGCCATGATCTTTGTTTTTTGATTGTTGAGTTTTAAGCCAGCTTTTCCCCTCTCCTCTTTCACTTTCATCAAGAGGCTCCTTAGTTCCTCTTTGCTTTCTCCCATAAGGGTGGTGTCATCTGCATATCTGAGGTTATTGATATTTCTCCTGGCAGTCTTGATTCCAGCTTGTGCTTCCTCCAGCCCGGCATTTCACATGATGTACTCTGCATGTAACTTAAATAAGCAGGGTGACGATATACGCCTGGCCATACTCCTTTCCCAATTTGGAACCAGTCCATTGTTCCATGTCCGGTTCTAACTGTTGCTTCTTTTCCTGCATACAGACGTCTCAGGAGGCAGGTCAGGTGGTCTGGTATTCCCATCTCTTGAAGAATTTTCCAGTTTGTTGTGATCCACACAGTCAAAGGCTTTGGCATAGTCAATAAAACAGAAGTACATGTTTTTCTGGAATTCTCTTGCGTTTTCAGTGATCCAACAGATGTTGGCAATTTGATCTCTGGTTCCTCTGCCTTTTCTAAATCCAGCTTGAACATCTGGAAGCTCTTGGTTTACATACTGTTGAAGCCTGGCTTGGAGAATTTTGAGCACTACTTTGCTAGCGTGTGAGATGAATGCAATTGTGTGGTAGTTTGAGCATTCTTTGGCATTGCCTTTCTTTGGGATTGGAATGAACACTGACCTTTTCCAGTCCCATGACCCCTGCTGAGTTTTCCAAATTTGCTGGCATATTGAGTGTAGCACTTTCACAGCACCATCTTTTAGGATCTGAAATAGCTCAACTGGAATTCCATCACCTCCACTAGCTTTCGTAGTGATGCTTCCTAAGGCACAGTTGACTTTGCATTTTAGGATGTCTGGCTCTAGGTGAGTGATCACACCATCATGGTTATCTGGGTCATTAAGATCATTTTTATATAGTTCTTCTGTGTATTCTTGCCACCTCTTCTTAAGATCTTCTGCTTCTGTTAGGTCCATATCGTTTCTGTCCTTTATCATGTCCATCTTTGCATGAAATATTCCTTTGGTAGGTCTAATTTTCTTGAAGAGATCTCTGGTCTTGCCCATTCTATTGTTTTCCTCGATTTCTTTGCATTGATCACTGAGGAAGTCTTTCTTATCTCTTCTCGCTATGCTTTGGAACTCTGCATTCAGATGGATATATCTTTTTTTTTTTTTATTTTTTTTATTAGTTGGAGGCTAATTACTTCACAACATTTCAGTGGGTTTTGTCATACATTGACATGAATCAGCCATGGAGTTACATGTATTCCCTATCCCGATCCCCCCTCCCACCTCCCTCTCCACCCGATTCCTCTGGGTCTTCCCAGTGCACCAGGCCCGAGCACTTGTCTCATGCATCCCACCTGGGCTGGTGATCTGTTTCACTATAGATAATATACATGCTGTTCTTTCAAAACATCCCGCCCTCGCCTTCTCCCACAGAGTCCAAAAGTCTGTTCTGTACTTCTGTGTCTCTTTTTCTGTTTTGCATATAGGGTTATCATTACCATCTTTCTAAATTCCATATATATGTGTTAGTATGCTGTAATGTTCTTTATCTTTCTGGCTTACTTCACTCTGCACAGTGGGCTCCAGTTTCATCCATCTCACCAGAACTGATTCAAATGAATTCTTTTTAACTGCTGAGTAATATTCCATGGTGTATATGTACCACAGCTTCCTTATCCATTCGTCTGCTGATGGGCATCTAGGTTGCTTCCATGTCCTGGCTATCACAAACAGTGCTGCGATGAACATTGGGATGCACGTGTCTCCCCCAGATCTGGTTTCCTCAGTGTGTATGCCCAGAAGTGGTGCTGCTGGGTCATATGGCAGTTCTATTTCCAGTTTTTTAAGAAATCTCCACACTGTTTTCCATAGTGGCTGTACTAGTCTGCATTCCCACCAACAGTGTAAGAGGGTTCCCTTTTCTCCACACCCTCTCCAGCATTCATTGCTTGTAGACCTTTGGATAGCAGCCATCCTGACTGGCGTGTAATGGTACCTCATTGTGGTTTTGATTTGCATTTCTCTGATAATGAGTGACATTGAGCATCTTTTACATCTTTCCTTTTCTCCTTTGCCTTTTGCTTCTCTTCTTTTCTCAGCTATTTGTAAGGCCTCCTCAGACAAGTATTTTGCCTTTCTGCATTTCTTTATCTTGGGAATGGTCTTGATCCCTGCCTCCTGTACAATGTCACAAACCTCTGTCCATAGTTCTTCAGGCACTCTGTCTATCAGATCTAATCCCTTGAATCTGTTTGTTACTTCTACTGTATAATCGTTAAGGGATTTGACTTAGGTCACACCTGGATGGCCTAGTGGTTTTCTGTACTTTCTTGAAGTCTGAATTTGGCAATAAGGAGTTCATGATCTGAGCCACAATCTGCTCCTAATATTGTTTCTGCTGACTGTATAGAGCTTCTCCATCTTTGACTGCAAGGAATATGATCAGTCTTGATTTTGGAATTGACCATCTGGTGATGTCCTTGTGTAGAGTCATCTCTTTTGTTGTTGGAAGAAGGCGTTTGCTATGACCAGCGCGTTCTTTTGGCAAGACTCTCTGAGCCTTTGCCCAGCTTCATTTGTGCTCTAACACCAAATTTGCCTGTTACTCCAGGTATCTCTTGACTTCCTACCTTTGCATTCCAGTCTCCTATGATGAAAAAGACATCTTTTTTTGGTGTTAGTTCTAGAAGGTCTTGTAGGTCACCGTAGAACCATTCAACTTCAGCTTCTTTGGCATTCGTGGTTGGGGCATAGACTTGAATTACTGTGATATTGAATGGTTTGCCTTGTAAACAAATAGAGATCATTCTGTCATTTTTGAGATTGCACCCAAGTACTGCATTCCAGACTCTTTTGTTGACTATGAGGGCTACTCCATTTCTTCTAAGGGATTCTTACCCACAGTAGTAGATATAATGGTCATCTGAGTTAAATTCGTCCATTCTGGTCCATTTTAGATTCCTAAAATGTCTGTGTTCACTCTTATCATCTCCTGTTTGACCACTTCCAATTTACCTTGATTCATGGACCTAACATTTAGGTTCCTGTGCAATATTGTTCTTTACAGCATCAGACTTTATTTCCATCACCAGTCACAACTGGATGTTGTTTTCACTGTGAATCCGTCTCTTCATTCTTTCTGGAGTTATTTCATTCTTCATTCTTTCTGGAGTCATTCTTTCTGAGAAGTCTTTAAGAGTACCAAATGTTCTGCCCATGATGGAGGTACTAGCTAATGCTACTTGGTAGTAATCATTTGGTAACATGTGAGAATGTCAAAGCAACACCTTAAACTTACACAGTGTTACATGTCAATTATATTTTAATAAAGCTGAAAAAAATTTATAATACAAGCTCCAAATGTAAGCCACATTTATAATTTTAATTTTCTAGTAATCACATATTTAAAACATTTCCAAGAAGTGAAATTGATTTTCATAAATAGTTTATCTAAGCCATTATAGAAAAAATTATCATTTCGATATGTAATTGATACAAAAGTATTACTGAGATGTTTTTGTTATTTTGGGGGTCACGTTTTCAATATCTAGTGTTTATGTGCTATTTACAGCACATCTCAATTCAGACTAGCCACATTCCAACAGGCTTCCCCGGTGACTCAGAGGTAAAGAATCCGACTGCCAGTGCAGAAAGCTCTAGAGAGGTGGGTTTGATCTGTGGGTCAGGAAGATTACCCTGGAGGAGGAAATAGCAGCCCGCTCTAGTATTCTTGCCTGGAAAATTCCGTGGACTGAGGAGTCTGGCAGGCTACAGTCTGTGGGGCCGCAGAGTTTGACACGACTGAGTAGACGCACACACACGTTATAAGGGCTCACTAACCACGGGTTTGGGAAGTGCACCTGTAGAGTATACCAGCACATGATCCAGCCACACAACGGATTTCACTGTGGATTCAGTTTATTCTCGTGTAAACTCAGCTACCTAGAGTCCTTAGGAAACTTGGTGGACCTTGTAGGTAGCTGAGGTTTATCTCATTCAGTATTGAGGTTTCTTTATTTTTGCCATTTTTCATAGACGCTCTCTAACCTGTGGTAACATTTTCATCTGCCTTCTTAATCCGTATATAACAGTGGTCAGGAGTATGGGATTCAGAGCCGTTGTCTGGGTTTGCATTCTGGCACTGACCATCAGGGTGATCTCGGATAAATTACTTCAGCCTGTGTATTCCAGTTTTCCTGTGTGTCAAATGAGGATAGGAACTTCCTACCAGGGTAGTTATAAAATTAAAATGAGAAAATACGTGGCAACTGCTCCGTAAATGTTTGTTTCTGTTGTTGCTAAATACTGTAACTCCAGCAGCTAGTACTGCAACCAATCCTAGTGTTAATTCAGCAGTAATAGCATAATTTAGTCCTTTTCTGATAGCTCACATAATTGTACCATGCTGTGATACACTGATGCCCTCATGGGCTTATCAAAGTATCTAGGAACATTTGACTTTATATTTATTGTATGTTTTCTGACAGCTTTGCAGTTTGAGTTCTTTATACTCCCTGTCCCTCCCCCCTTTCTTTTTTTTTTCTGTCTGCATCCCCACCATGGTGTAGTCTTCTCCCATTTCTTGATTGCTGCTTCTAATTTATACTCCTTAGAGTCATCACAGAGAACCCTTTACCTAAATAATAACGGCCTGACGCGCCCTTCCCATTTTGACCCCCAGCTATGCTCCCATACATTCTAACACATCACATTCTTTAACTGGCAGCTTCTTGACATACAGCTTCTGCTTCTACCATTTCCTTAGAAACATCTTTCTCACTGTTCTCTTGATACCCTGCTTAATCTCAAAGACTTAAGTCCCTCATCATTTCTTCATTCAGGAAATATTTATGGAGTTCCAGACCCTGGGTATCAAGGATAAAATGGAGAACAAGAGAAATGTAGTTGCTGCACTCAAAAAATTTACAGTTTGGTCGGGAAGAAGAAATTATCAAGTGTAATAGCACTTTGTAACTGGCTCATTTCACTTATCATTTGTATTCATTCATGCATTCAGTAAATATTTATTGAGTGTTTGCTATATACCAGGCATTTTGCTGGGTGTACAGTGGTGAGTGGAACAAGATATGGTTTCTCTTCCATGAATTCCACAAGCTAGTGAAGGAAATGGGCACATAATTCAAATAATTAAACCAAATTATGTTTGCTTAGAAGCTGAGCTAAGTGCTCTGCAGGGAAGGAATGCCACTGTGAGAGCGTCACCTGGGAACCAGGGGTGTAGGGGGAGTGGGGGAGCTCCCTCAGAAAGTGAGGCTCGAGGCATCTGGCGGATGGAACGGTTTGGCAGCAATGCTGTGGCAGGAGGAAGTGCGTAGTGGTCAGGGGACTTGAAGACACAGCAACAGAAAGTGACCCAGAAGGAGCCTAGGCAGAACTATATGAAGGTTTTGCTTCTGCTTAAAAATTAGTGGGCATTTTCTCACTAAAACTTTACCAGGGAATTTAGATTTAACTATTCCCGTCTGAGGTTGCTGTGGCTTGACAAGTCTTATGATGTTATTTATGAGTTTTACTTTCCATTTATGGGGGATGTGTTTTGGAGAAAAGGAAATCTTGGGAGTCTTAAAAATCTTTAACTCTGACTTCAAAGAGCTGAACTTCTGACTTCAAAGAGCTGAACTTCTGAGCTGCAACCGTCAGAATCTTTTTCTCTCTTGCTAATGCCTGACATACTCTTAATATTGATTCTCACCAAACTGAACAGCAAAGCTCATGTATTGAGCATTCTAGACATTTCAGAATCATGCATTATTTCATCTTTCATTTGAAAAGAGCAAACATTAGTCTGTCTCATGATCATACTTCAGTGTGTTTTGCATTTTCTGAAGATAAGAAATGAATTTCTACATTTGGTAGAAATCTGTGGTACTCCGTGGAATGCTCCTGAATTTTCATTTATGAACTAAATGCCATCTATTTATGGGCTTACGGCTTCTGTCTCTTCATAAAAGCCATACTGCCATTTGAACATAAAGTGAATATCGGTCAACAATTCAGTGAGATAAAATTTTGTACTGAAAAATTTAGCTTTATTTGATAAGATATGAATAAGTGAAATTCAGTTAATTGTATTCATTAAAGCTTTGGAGGTAAATATTCCCCCCTAAGGATCTCTCTTTGATAGCAGGCTCCATTTTACATCCATTCATTATTTAAACTTTCATTCCTCTTTCAAACTCAATGGTACCTCAAAGGACCTGCTCTAACCATGCCAACCCAACTCTTAAAATTAAGCCTCTTCTTGTAGATCCAGTTGTCCTGTACTTATTTGTGAGTGTTTTGATCATTCTTCTCCCTCTGGTAGTGACACACACAGGACTCTTGATAGTTAATTCAGCTTCTGTGTAATCAGAAATTTAAAAGTGGTAGAAGAAATTTTGGCAAAATGAGAATCTTTCTCCATGCCAGGCACTGTGCAATTAATTATGTTGTTTAATTTTTATCAGACCCTGTTGCAGTCATTGTGGTTATTTCCTCCTTAATTCCAAAACCTGGTAGAGTAAATGACCACATGTGTGAACCAGGCTGGCTATGCTCAGAGTCTCTAGGATGAATGATTTTCTCTTTGTAGTGGAGTGAGAGGATTGCCCAGCCTTCTTTGTCCTGTTCCATATTTCTAAATTGTCCACAGTAAGAATGTGTTACCCTTATTAAAAATTTAATTAAGTATTTTATAAAGAAGGGCTTCCCTTGTGGCTCAGCTGGTAAAGAATCTGCCTGCAACACAGGAGACCTCGGTTCGATTCCTGTGTTGGGAACATCCCCTGGAAAAGGGAAGGGCTACCCACTCCAGTATTCTGACCTGGAGAATTCCATGGATTTTATCAAGAAAGGAAAATGAAAGTCACACATATACATTGTGGGACATCTGGAAAGTATAGAAAGTTAGAAAAAAGTGCTCATTGCTTGAATGTTAACATAATCTTTATAAACATTTTGGTCCCTTTTCTTCTAGTCTTTTTATATGTATGTAATTGAACATTTGTATATAGTTGTAATAATTTCTTATTGTTTTTTTTCCATAAAAAACTGAGATGCCAGTACTCACATCTTAATGAACTGTAAGAATGCCTCTTTCGTTTTCTCTTTCTCCTAGGCCTTCTTCCTTGTCTTGAATTGCAATCTCTACACATGTGCATTGCCTTGAAAACCCCATTTGGCTAACAGATATCAGTGTGACAAGCAAGAAAAAGAAAGGCTGATTACTCCTCCTCTTCTCATTAACACACACATCATTAATAATACCCAGTATGTTTTTTTCATGGGTTGAGTGATTCAGTCTACACATTTATATATTCTTGCATTTAACCAATATTTGTTAAGTACCTTCTAAATGCCAGCCATTTTACTCTTAAGTGAGAATGCAAAGACAATAGAATCCTTGCTCTTTAGGAGAACATAGATACATAAATAAGAAAAAGAGCAGTATGGTAAGTTATATGCAGAAGTAACAGCCAAGTTCTGTAAGAACACAGGGGAGAATAACTTGAGATCCAAATGATTCTCCTAAAGAAATCAAAGAAAGCCTGTTACGAGTAAGAAAATGGAACTCAGACAGATTTGGCCACATAGCTCGTTCTTGTTTGTGTTAGCGTTAAAACTGGATCTGACTGAAAAACCCCTCTTCCTTCCAAACTGTCATGAAGAGGTGCCCCATTTTCATCATCTTGGAAGCTCTAGATACCTATAGTTGGCGTGTTTCTGAGTCAGGGACCTAAAGCTGCCTCTCTTTTTCTCTCCCCACTTCAAAATGCCACTAAATTCTGAAGTGATCAAAGTGTAATGAAAGAGAAGTAAGGAGACCTGAGTTCTCTGGAAACTGATTTTGCCACCATTTAATTAGGTGATCGTGGCACCTTATTCTTCTTTGAAATAGGCATCTATTTCCTATTTGTAAAAGCGAGGAGGTTGAAATAAATCTAAGCTTCTAATGTTTTATAAATGTGTGTCATGGTTTTCGTTTCCTTTTTAGTGTATGTAGCATTTCTGTAAGCTTGTAGGAACAAGGACCTTGGGAAATCTTGACACACCATGGCATTGGCAGAGGGGTAGATGGGAGTCAAGAGTGAGGGCTCTTGACTGCCTGAGTTTGAATCTCAGCTCTGTCACATACCTGTTGTTTAATCTTGAACAAACCACTTAACCTGACTGAGCCTCAGTTTTGTAATTTATAAAATAGAAGTAATAACTCACACAGTTGGTGGGAAGGTGGAATGAGCTCATGTATCTAAACCACTGTGCAGAGTGTCTGGCACATAGTACTCGGTGAATGTAGCCCGTGATACCAGTGGCTGTTGTACCAGTACTAATTTGGAGTCCTGGAGCAGTTTTAGAAGTCAGAGTATACCGCAGTAGCTTCTTTTATTCATGATTCCTGTATACAGGCACAGAGAAACCAATATCCATGCCTAGCATATGGAATTTTAGTCATTTCCCCCCTTATATGTTCAATTAAGGGTTTGGTAGGGGAGCCCTGTTTACTACTAAACTTTGCTGATGACCCAGAGAAGACTTCCATTAATTTTTATAATTGGGTGAACTATTCATTCTTTTCCTTGCTGTGTCCCAGTGCTCAGGACAGACTATAGCATAGCCTAGGCACTTCAGTTGCTTTTTGAATGAACACGTGGTGTCACACTTTATATTCAAGAACTGGGGGAGAAGAGCACTTGGCGCAGTGAGTCTTTTGGCTTTCAGAGCTTAGCCTGTGACATTTGCCGAGTTTGTTTGGAGGGGATTTGGGGGCGTCCCATGACAATCAAAGCAGAATTCTTCTGATACCAATGTTTGGCTTTCCGCTTTGATCAATAGACTTATTATTTGCCCTTGAAACCTCTGTGGTGCTGGGGACTCACAGACATTCCTCAGGATGATTTACACAGCAGTAAATAATCTGTGCTGTCCATCGCTTGCTTCATCAGTGTCTTCCCTGTTCATAAACTCCCAGAGGCTCAGTGGGCCCCAAGGCTAGAGCACAGCGGACACCTTCACTCCAATTGGCACGTAGAACATGTCTCCCAGTTTCACTGTTGCTTCGTTGCTCTAGTATGCATCCATGATTTGTCTTCAAGGGTTGACCTAACCGTTGAAGTTATTTTCCATCTGACTTTATTATCATTACTACCATTTATTTTTCTACCTCTGTTATATGCTAGGCACTACATATATCATCTCATCAAAACTTCACAGCCACCTCTGGGTAATTGTACCGTTTTTGTAGAAGTGGGATGTGAAGGAGATGAAGCTTATTCTCTGAACTCACATAGCCCACGAGCAATGCGGCTTCAGTCTGAATTCAAGTCTCTTTGGACACAAAGCCCTTAGCTATTATCCTATGATATTTTCCTCATCTGAAGGGCTTTCTTCTGCTTCTGCAACTGTTTTGTGTTGAAGTCGGTAACCTTTTGCAAAGATTGGTAAGTTTCCCATACCATTCAGAGATGAATTTAAAAAAATTTTAACAGCATTGCAAACACATGAAATTTATAGTGACAAACATAGCCAGATTACTTTCTTGTTATCCATCCATTTAGTAAATTTACAGTTCCCATTAATTTTAATCTGTCCTTATTACCTGTTTTATATAATAAATATCTCTTAGTCATGACAGACTGAGTATAGATTACCTGAAGTAGGCTCTCTCTCAATAAGCAGAGTTGCAGCTAAAGATTTGTGCATTAATTGGGAAAATTGCAAATCAGGTAGTCAGTGAAATAATTCATTGTCACATCCAATCAATAAACTTTGTAAATCAACTCATTTAATTCAAAAAATGATCTATATAGATCAAGCAACCAATTAAACAATTAGCATACACTTTGCAATTAATTAATTTAAGCATCAATCATATCATTTAAACTCCAAATTTAAGCCATAGAATTTAGAATCCTACCTCCTTGTGAACTATTAGGTTCAAACTCTCAGTGCTAGCAGATCTGCAGTTTCACGATTGAACTTTGGTGCAGGGTATCTTCAAGCATTTTAGTTATTTCAGTGTTAAATTTTCTTTATGTTGGTGCAGTTTCCCACTCTTTTTCAGCAAATTGACTTTTTATTTTCCTCAAAGGAGAAGAAGTGTCAATTCTAAACTGGGCAGAGCTGGAGTCTGGGAGTACTGACTGGACGTTCTAGGGAAGTGAGACAAGTCCAAAAGTGTTGATAGTTGAGAAGCTTAGTTATCTACATCAGGATAAATTGGGTCATTTGCTTTTACTGCGTTAAGTGTCCTTGGTGTTTAGAATCAGATCTATCAAGAGAGCCCGATATTCTTCGGAAAAAGGAGAACAGTAAAGACTGTCTTGGTTACCCTGAGCACTTCTTCTGAGCTAGAGCACAGATATTTTCTTAATCCTGAACATAAATCAGAGGTCTGTGACTCCCTTCAAATAATTTTTCCTCCTTTATAGTTTTGTCTCTCTTTTATGATATTTATTTTATTTACACTTATAGCTAATGTAGTACTTCCTTCCCCCTGCTGCTATTCACTAAACTTCTTTTGAGGGTCTATACTCAAATCTCGTCTTTGATCTAAGGCATTAAGTCCCATGTCTTACATATAACAGATGCTCCGTAAATAGTCACTGGAAGAATAGAACAGTGTTAACATCCTCATTTCACACTGTGTCTCTCCCCCTTCGCACTGCTGTGTGTGTGTTTTCTCTTTATCGGAGGGAGCAGGGTTTGGGAGATCTCACTGCACCCAGGCTTCAGGGTGAGGAGCAGCGGTGTCTGGGCTGGCTTGCCGTCCACCACACCTCTGGTCTCTGCATCCCTCCTGTACCCTGGTGTTCACTTACCTCTTTGATTTCCCTACAGTGACAATGTCAGTGCCTACTGCCTGCATATTGCCGAGGATGACGGGGAGGTTGACACAGACTTTCCCCCACTGGATTCCAACGAGCCCATTCATAAGTTTGGCTTCAGTACTTTGGCCCTGGTTGAAAAGTATTCATCTCCCGGTCTGACATCCAAAGAGTCGCTCTTTGTTCGAATGTGAGTATTGACACTGTTACTTATCTCAGTATCTTACCTCTCTGCCTTTTAGGGTTTTGGATTTGATTTTGGTTTTCTTATCAGATGAATGATATTTTGTATCTGGAGAGTGAACATGAAATGATGACTTCTGGAGAGATGGGGACAACATTTGCATCTTATTCCAGGCCATTGCACCTGGGGTAAATTGTATTAAGTCTGTCTCAAAAGTTGTGTCTATGTACCAAGCCTCTGGAAATATTGGGGCACTTCGGACCTTATGAAGGAAAAATTTGATGTTTTCCTCTTTCTCATCAAGGAATCCAAACTGAAAATGTGTGTTGCAATCACTTCTCTTTTGTGACTTAAAATATTTCTTTTTCTCTCCAATTTTGTTCAAATCAAATTTTATTTTCTTCTCAGTTGCCTTCCTTTAGACTGAGCAGAGGTTCTTAACCTGGTCTGTGCCTTTGGTAGTCTGCTAAAGCCTACAGAAGCCCTTCTCAGAAAAGTGTTTGTAAATGTAGAGAATAATATTCACAGAGTACAAGAAAATCCAATTATATTTAAATAGTTATCAAATTATTAAACAAATTTGTGATATATGTACTAGCTTTATCAATACATTAAATGACAAGATCCAGAGGCAGGTCTAACAGTAACTCCTGAGGTCTCTTGTTTCAAGGTAGTAATAAGTATAAATGGTACTTGAGGCATCTGCCACAGCTGTAATGACGCTGTTTCTGTTCATGACAGAGTCACCAGTACTGCTCATAGAACTGTGATTTGTTGACCACCTTCATAATTCCAGGAAATATCAGAAGTTAGTTAAAATAAAAATGTGATTTTTGTCCACTCATGTCTGTAGAGCACCTGAGTCTTATACATATGTCCTGGTTGTTAGGGGAAAGCCTGCATTGTCTTCTCAGTTTAAGCTTTTCTAACAGGGGCCGTGACATTGCCCCTCCTGGCCATCTCCTGGGGACAGTAGTGGTCCCTTTGGCACCCCCTGCTGTTCGTAACCAGCAAATGCACTGTGGAGAAGAGGGATCCCTTTAGAGGGCTTTCCCCTGTCTTTTAAAAGCATATTGCCTTTGTTTCAGATTTTTTACTAAAAATAGGATTATGCTACCTAGGATATATGAGTATTTTGGATGTTTCTACCCTTGAGCAAAGAAAGAAACCTGAGTGCCTGGGAGTGAGTCGGGGGTAGCTCCTCATGGTCATTTCATCCCTACCATGAAGTCATGTTTGGTGTATATAGCAGCAAAGATTTTTTCCTTCTTTTTACATTTTGGAGGGACTAAAACAACAACTTTAAAGAATATTTAAAGTAGTTTAAAAATTATCCAATGATTCCTCCATCCCAGTATAATTATTTTCATTTTGGTATAATCATTTCCATGTATATATATATTACACTTGGAGTTCTAGCATACATATTGTGTTATTTTTACTTAATATTATATTCCAAATATTTTGATATCTGTTCTTAATTCCTGCAATCTACATTTATTATGTAATGTCTCAGACCTTTGATAAAAACCTGCAGCTGCTTTTCTAACAAACTGTTGATCAGCAAAAATTAAGGGGCTACAGAAACACTCATTTTTATGCTGTTCCTTTTTGGGCTTCATGCAAAGGCAATTCTGTGTAAATGTACAGTTGACTGTGGTTTGGAAATCTGAAAATCAGTCCATCCTTGTTATAAAAAATTTTTTTCACAATTTTAATTATATTGATGTTCATATTGTATAAAATAACTCACTTAGTAAAGTAGTACTTTGATTTTTCAGGGGAAAAAAATCAAAGAGACAGCCCCTTATTCTCATGGAGCTTTCTGTCTAATGGGGTGACAGTTGTCAAACAAACCATTCAAATGTGATGAGCAATACAACAGAAAAATGTATGAGATGAAATAGATCCCTGTCACAGGGTGTTTAGATTGTTTCCTTGATTTGGTTTTAATAAGTAACTCTTTAAAGATAGTCCTTATCTATATCCCTTTTGTTCCTGTTGAATAACTTCCTTAGGAAAGTTCCCTCTGAGTAGGATTATTGGTCAAGGTAAAAAACATCTTCAGATTCTCACTTTGTATTGACATACATAGCCTTCTGAAGATGTATCCATTATAGTGCTACCAATAAAGTTTGTAAAACCATCTTTTCAGCCTTACCATCACAAAATGTGATGTGTGCATGCTCAGTCGCGTCCAACTCTTTGCAGCCCCATGGACTATAGCCCACCAGGCTCCTCTGTCCATGGAATTTTCCAGGCAAGAACACTGGAGCAGGTTGCCATTTCCTGCTCTAGGGGCTCTTGCCAACCCAGGAATGAAACCCACATCTCTTGCATCTCCTGCATTGGCAAGAGGCTTCTTTACCACTAGCGCCACCTGGGAAGCCCTAAGATGTCATTAGGATTTTTTTTTTTTTTTTTAAGGTATATGTAGTGGAATTTCAGTAGCAGTAGCTTCTGCTTGGAATTCTGTTGTTTATTAATAAGTCACTAGAAGCATTATTCTCATTAGCGCACAATTTTTGCTACATAAATACTAACATATGATCATAGTAGTCTTTTGATCTGAAAGTCCTTTCTAAAACAAGCACTTTAAAAAGGAAAATTAATTCTCCTGAAACTTCAGTGTTTGCCCAAAGTTGTTTTATTATAATGTTACTTAAACACATACAGATGTAAAATGCTAGTTACAAATTCCATATCTTTTTGCAACCGAAACAAAATTATAAATTAAATGCAAATAAAACTATAGCATTAATAAAATACAAATTAACAACATTAATGCAACAGATGATGTTTTGTTGAAATTAAATCACTGATGTTGGGTTTAACGGGTGTTAAATGTTTTACTTGTCAACTTGAATTTTTGATTTTCATAAGAAACATCAGATTATCATATTATTATTTGTCCTTTTAAGCAATGAATGTATTTTTAGATATTAGTCCATTATTTTAATGGGTCAGTTGACTTACAGTGCACACCTCCCCAATTTTAAATACTTCTTAATGGAAAAATAAAGAACATTTCTGCTAGGATACCCAGCTTATGCCAGTCCTGCTCAGGACTCCCCTGTTTTATTTTATTTATTTATTTCGGCCATGCCATGTATCTTGTGAGACCTCAGTTCCCCAACCAGGGATTGAACCTGGGCCATGGTAGTGAAAGCCTAGAATCCTAACCACCAAAGAGCTGACTTTCCCTGTTTTAAAGTTTGAAGTCCTAAGCTCAAGAGCTCCACACTCCATCCTGGGTGAACCAGGGTGATGCATCATCTTACTTTCTGCTGTTGTTAATTAGTGTTTCTGTAGATGGGCTCTCTGCCTGACTGATCCTGTGCACAGTGAGACTTGTACACACAGAACATGAATTCTTCAGAGATCAGCAAGTCTGGTCCATAAAGAGCTGTGTACACTTCTCCCATCACTTTCTGTATTCTAACAGTTTTTGTATGCAGCTTGCACTGCCATTTAGCCTTTCTGCCTCTCTTATTGATGTTAAATAACTAGCTGCTGGAACATACAGTCTCCCAAATCTTACCAGCTTACCCCACATGTTGGCAAACTAAAGGATGAGATGGTAAATATTTTAGGCTTGCAGGCCATACAGTCTCTGTTACGCAGTTCTGCTGTAGTAGTGTGAAAGTAACCATAGACAAATACATAGATGAGTGGATGTGGGCTTGATTGGTTGACTCTGGCTTGGTATGTTTTGGCTTCCCGGGTGGTACTAGTGGTAAAGAACCCACCTGCCAGTGGAGGTGATGTAAGAGACATGGGTTCGATCCCTGGGTCAGGAACATTCCCTTATTTCTGGTTCACCTCTCTCTAATGAAGGCTAAGGGGCTCTTCCAGGCATTTCTCTTCCAAGCAATGACTCAAGGCTCCCCCAGCTGGATAGAGACCGGGAAGCCTGGAAAACTGGGAGTAGCCTGTATCTTTCTCTCTCTGCTGTTTAAGTCACTGTATACATCCATCTGTATAACTTTTTGCTTTTCAGTGAAAATCATACATGCATGATTTTCATTGAGCTAAAAGCACAATTTTTAAATTCTGAAACTCAAGAGAGCCTGTGAATGCATCTGTTGACCTTGGGGGCCCTTGAACCTCAGGTAGGAAGTACTGCTGTCAGAAAACTAGCTCAGGCCCTGGTATGTAGGAAATACTACATGGTTATGATTTGTTGTTTTTATCAGAGATTTGTCAGTCTGAATAATTCACCCTAAGGTGGACATGGGGTGTAACTTTTCTTCAGGTTATTTTTTATTACACAATTAATTCATGTCCAGTACAGAAAAATTAGAAAATATGTCTCTTCTTAAAAAAGAGAATTTCAAATTTCTCCTTGTTCCATCATGCAAGGATAATGACTTATTATATTATATAATGATTTACATTTAAAAAGAGGAGCTAGTTAACTTAAATAAATCCCTAATTGGAAAAGTGTTCTGTGAAAAAGAGTGTGGAGGTGGGTGTTCTTACTGAATTGAGGCTACACTGGTCTTTTCCTCCAAGACCCTTGGGCACCAGGAAGCCCCTGGAAATAGAGTTGTCATTAGGGGAAGGAGAATGGATTACTCTTAACGAAGTACAAATTAGGAACCTGTTAGTGAACACTGCCTCCTTTACCAGATCAGCAAGCGGATTTCTAAGGTATCCATTGTTCTTGATTGATTTTGTACAAAGCCAATATATATATAAACAGGAGTCCCTAACTTGCTGACAGCTAGCTTCTCTGAGCCTAAGCACTGAAGTTGACTGTCAGGAGTATGGGAAGGGAGAAGTAGGGGACAGAGAGCTGTGTGAAGTGACGCCTAATAGTTAAGGGCTAGATCTCAGCTGATTTTCAACATCCAAAGAAGTGCTCCTTACCAGCAATGACCAAGCCAAGGTCTGCTATGCTGTTGGACAGGTCAGATGAGGGGTGGACAGGAGAGGAACTCACATTGTCCATCTCTTCTCATCCTCCAAAAGTCAAAGTGTCAGTTGCTCAGTTGTGTCCGACTTTTTGTGACCCCATGGACTGTAGCCCGCCAGGCTCCTCTGTTCATGGGATTCTCCAGGCAAGAACACTGGAGTGGGTTGCCATTCCCTTCTCCTGGGGATCTTCCTGACCCAGGGATCAAACCCAGATCTCCTGCATTTCAGGCAGATTCTTTACCAACTGAGCCACCAGGGAAGCGCAGTTAGCCCCCAGCATAGGCTAATTCCATCAGAATTTGTGACACTGAATTGAGTTTAAAAAATGGCGGTGGCAAAAGCAATGTGTGTGGTGTCATTGCGTTACCTTTGTTGACATTATTATTTCACACTGGCATCCTACTCTGAGGTGGGGAAGAAGAGCTTTAAGAAAAGAAAAATCAAAAGCAATAAAGCAGAATCCTCCTAAATCAGAAGTCAATTAATTAAATTGCCCTGCCTATATATGTATTTTACTTGGGCTTCTCTGATAGCTCAGTTGGTAAAGAATCTGTCTGTAATGCAGGAGACCTGGGTTCAATCCCTGAGCCGGGAAGATCCCTTGGAGAAGAGAATGGCAACCCACTCCAGTATTCTTGCCTGGAGAATTCCATGGACAGAGGAGCCTGGTGGGATACAGTCCATGGGGTTGCAAAGAGTAGGATACGACTGAGTGACTAACATTTTCACTTTCATATGTGTTTTACTTGCAGTGTTTAATATATCAGGTGGATATGGGAAAGGGGCTGTTTTAACCAAAAGCTGCAGAGCATATAGAATTCAGTTAGGATTTTGCTATTTGGGAAATGGACTACTGGCTCAGCATTGGAGGGCCTTGTACCAGAAGCTGGGCTGCCCTGGGCGATGTGGCCTAGAGGGCTCCCAAAGATGGCTGTGGCTTCTCTTGTCTGCATAAGGAGAAAAATGTTAGCTGCTTTTTCAGAAGGTATGCCCTAGATTCATTGTTCTTTCTGTATGAGGGCTTTCAAAAAGGGTCTCGGTGGTTTTAGTATACTTTCTTTACAGTATACCCCAAGTGACCAGACCTTTACAAAAAGATATCATTAGTTTGAAAACTCACCTGCTCTTATGTAATATTGCCTTGAGAGTCTGGAGGGGAGGTGATGGGGATGGGGGGATGAGCATTTTTGTACACTCAGTTTGGTGCCCCTCATAGCTTGTTATCTCAGTTATTCCTTATAAGCAGCTCACCTTTATAAGCTGAGGATCAGAGACAAGTGTTACCCAAGGTCAGACAGTTTGGTAAGGGGCAGGGCTAAAATAGGGCAGGGAATTTTAAAAAAAAGGTGCCTGTGTTCTTTGTAATCAGGCCTGACATTATGTCTGTAAATTATCCTAGTTATTTATTGTTTGCTTGAGTTGTAGAGGACCAACTGTGTGTTGTTTCTTTTCATTCTGTTGTATTAGCAAACATTTTCATTGTCCAGATTGTCCTCATGTATGGAAACGTAACATATGTAGCCTGTTTAATTTTGTATTTGTAAATCTGACTTGATTTCCTTTTTGGCAACAGCTACTGTCTAGAGAAAAGAAAAGATTTTTCTTTGTGTCTGTTTAAAGTGACAGGAATATTGGAACAAGTAATAAAGATGGAAAGCATTAATTACATACTTCTAAGAATTTAAAGGTCAGACAAGCTAAATATGTATGTTTTGCTCCCTGGAATGTCTGTCTGTTGAAATGGTGCCAGGATAGCTTTGTTCCTACAATAAGAGCCCATATTTTAGATAACCATCAAGTTACTCTGGTATCCAAAAATTATACCAGATTGTTGCTTCAGTTGCTATGAATCTTAAAAGTTTGGGACTCACGTTTCTGACATTAATGTGATTTGTTTCATGATCCACCCGCTTGGGCCATGTTTAGCTACTATGTCTCATTTTGATTTCCTCTGTTCTCCCCTCAGCTTATGTTGGAGTCTGTCAGCTGCTGCTATGTACATGTCAGGCTAGTGACTTGTAATGTTTATTAATACAATGTCAGTCTTGCTGTTGAAAAAACCGTGATGCTTTCTCCGAAGGTTGTGGTAGAACGAAGCGTTTGATTTCCAGATCCTGTCTGCACTGCGTGGTGGATACATTCTCAGATGTTATGCAGTTCACTGACCTGACAGTTGTGGACCCCCGCCTGGGACCCCATTTCAGCAGGACATATCTGAACAGAAACAGTTTGCAAAACTTTACACACTTAAACTCCTGCCAAGGCAAACTGTTAGCCACTTGAGTTTGTTATAAATACCCAGTGGCAGTGGTTGGAAATAGCCCACGGTGTGTTTTATATTCTGAACTGAATGTGAATGTCTTTGCGGTTATATAGAGTAGTAAATAATTGAGTTTGATTAGGGAGAGGGACCTCATTATCCCCCACCTGTGCCCAGCTGGAAGGGGAGGGTCGAAATGAAGCCATTAGCTGTCTCTCTTACTGGCATCTCAAAGAGCTCAAATACATCTGTGTCTTATTTTCTTTTCTGGCACAATCAGTCGAGCAAGCTAAGCAGGCATGACCGGATTTGGCAAGTCCCAAGGACTCTGGCAAAGACACACAAGGAGAAGGCGGAGGGGCAGTCATTTTGGCTTCTCACTGCCCATTAGTCTAGTGAGTTATGTTTTTGGAAAATGTCTGTTTTGAAAAAGAGTACTTTGTCCAATGTCAAACATCACATACGCACACCATACACTTTGATCTTAAAAAAAAAGATTTTTGTCAGTGCAAGGGGAACCAAAATGTGGCATTCACACTAGCGTAAACTCTCTTTATGGATAAAGTAATATACCCAGAGGACTTGCTTTAAAGCGGGCATGCTGCAGTTATTACAGGGCTTTCTCCTGCTCATATATTTTCATTTTCTACCTTGAAGCGCTCGAGAATGAACATGCATGGAATTGGGACCAAAGCAGGCTGGGAACCAAAGGGTTGCGTCTTCATCAGGATTATGAACTGGTCAGGCCTAGAGGAGGGGGCACTGCTCCTGTCAGCCTTATCCCACTTCCACAAACTGAGGCTGTGGCTCAGGAAACCAGGACCTTCTCCAGGGGCTTTCAGAAAAGGGTCTTGTAGGTCACATGCTGAGTCTGAGAGTTGGGACATTTACAGTCAAACTGAATTTGTTACAGTGGAAGTTGACCTTCACCATAGACTAGTCAGTGGTTCCATTCTGGAAGATATGTTCCCTGTAAGTCTCTTTTTGTCCTGAGTTCCTCAAACTCCCTTTGGCTATAGGGAGGTTTAAAAACACAGGCTTTGGGGTCTGGCAAACCTGGGTTCAAGTTCTGGTTTCTCCACTTGTTAGCTGCGAAACTCCAGGCACATGTCTCGGTCTTGCCGGACCTCAATTTCCTCCATTATTAAATGGGACTGATGATAGCACCCACCTTTCCTGGGAGGATTAAATGAACAAAATCTATACTCAATAAATGTCAACTATTGTCACTTTTCATCATTGTATATATCACTTCTTTGTATGAAGAAAAGCTGATAGTGGTATTTTGTGTCCTAAGTTACTTCAGTCATGTCCAACTCTTTGCAACCCCATGGACTGTAGCCTTCTAGGCTCCTCTGTCCATGGGATTTTCCAGGCAAGAGTACTGGAGTCGGTTGCCATTTCCTTCTCCAGGGGATCTTCCTGTCCCAGGGATCAAACCCAGGTCTCTTACATCTCCTGAGTTGGCAGGCGGGTTCTTTACCACTAGCTATTGGGAAGCCCAATAGTTGTACTGTCTATTGCTTATTAAGTATTTTTTATGAGAAGTATTATGTTAACTATTTTAGAAGTATTTAGAAGTAAGCTGTTACAGAAAAACCTGAATGAATGTTTGGCCAGCCCAGTATTTAGCCCTGAAAACAATGTTGTAGTCTGAGAATTATCCTCTTTTTGTAGATGAGAAAACTAGAAGTTAGGGAGATTATATCATTTACCCAGGGAAGGCAGAGCTCGGACTCCAAAGCAGGCTCTATCCTAGAACTGCCTTCTGGTGTCGCCACCATTGTTTCAGTGTGATGTAGAGATGAACAGCAGCTATGTGTTGAGACATCTCCACTGAGAAGCTCCTCTGACGCACCCCCACCCCTGTGTGCTGGGTGAAATGCCTCTGTGTTTTGGCAGCGTTCTGAGCTTGCCCTCATCTCTGTGCTGACCATGCAGAACTGTAATTCTTTCTTCTTTGTCTTTCTCTCCTGCTGGACTGTGTCAGTAATACTTGGGTTAGGGACCATACTGTTGACCTCTGAATCCAAAATAGTGTCTTGAATAGATGACTGACCTCAAGTATGTTCCCTAATGTCTCCAGCCTCAGTTTTGGCAAAATGGATATAACAATAGTGTTTATTTTAGGGTAGAATAAGTTAATACAGATCTGAAAGGCCTACCACAGCACCCAACGTGGACTACTTGCTCAGTAAGTAGTAGACGCTACTGTTATTGCTGTGTTTGTTGACTGATAACCTCTTATCTGGGTCTGCAGATCCAGATGCTCTTAATAAATCTCACTGGATTTCTCCACCTTGTCACCATGATTTTTGACTTCCACCAACCCCATCCAAAGTGGAGTTAAGCTGAGGTAGAACATGCCTACTTCTCCAGTTTACTCTCTCAAAAAGGAAAACCTTGAAACCGGAGCCCAGGGTGCCCTTCTTTGAGCTTCGGGGGATTTCGATGCCTGGGCCGGAAGCGCTGTACTGATGAGATCCCAGTGCTGCCACCGTGCCCAGCAGATTGCGCATTGTAATGAACCTGTGTTATCTGTTATGAGGGTTGAGATCCATCTCCCCAAATAAGCATTGTCTGCTGGGGGTTTAGGGGAGACGGGCTGACTGGGGCCTCTTCTCTTGGGGTGAAGACTTGGGACGAGGGGAACACGCGAGAAAGAACACTGTAAACTCCTGCTGTTTGCCAGCCTTGGTTCCAGGTGCTCTGCATTTGTTGTCTGTTTCATCCTTCTGACAATTCTGTAGGCATGTGGCCTCATTTCTTGGACACAGCTGAGGTTCCCACGTGTTAAGACGAAATTTCAGTTAGTGATGGAGCCAGATTTGAACCAAAGGGTATTGAACTCCCAGCCCATGTGTTTTCGTCTCCAATATGTTGCCTTCCAACTTGGGTTCTGATTGCAGCTCTGCCCCTATAAGCAGAATCTGAGCTTCTCGGATAAAGACCTGTGCCCCTGCCTCTTCTCTGTCCCCTACCACCTCTAGGTTAATGTCTAGTGCAGAAATGCTTGTGTCAGGTTAATGCAGGTATAAAAACTTCCCTCTGGTAACCAAGTGGTTTTGCACTGGGACAGAGCTGAATTCCTCAAGTGAGTAATCTTTTTTTAAAATGCCCATACGCTTTTTCAGTGGTTACGAGACTTGACAGGGCCTAGGTTGGAACTGACTGGAGCATTCCTGGCAGCAGTCAGCTCCCTGAGGTGGCGCCTCGCTCTGAACCCAGCGCCAGCAGCCCAGGGGCTGTGGAAGGGCAGCTGCTGCTATTCAGTGCCCGCCCCAGAATGCCCTGCACGGGCAGAAGAGAAGCCATCTGTCCACGAGGGAGGAGCAGTTTCTGAGCTGAGAGTGGGTTTGTAACCCATCCATCTGTCCATCCACCCGCCTGTCTGTCCAAGGCCGAGTCATCCGCAGCACGGGTCACAACCCTGGGACTAGAACGCAGTGCGGTGAGGAAGGGAGGCAGGGCTGGCACCTTCCTGCCTGCTGCACACATTTCCCCCTGAGATCATCCTCTCCTCCATCTCAGACCCAGTGCCCAGCATTAAATAAAGGCAGCTTTAAAGGATGTATTTCAATAGACATTTTAGAAAGCCCATAAAAAACCCTGGATATGAAGAAATGAGGCATAAAACCCAGACTGTTTGGAAGTCAAGCTGAAAATTGTGGTAGCAAGCCTCTATATCCATTTATTAAATGGGAGCATCACATAACAGTTGCACCTCCATGGATTCTGAGAAGCACCTCGATCCGGTCCCCTTGGCATCTTAGAAACATTTTAAGTCTTGTAGACTTGGGACAGGATCTGAGGTTGGCATCCCGTCTGTCAGGAGAGGAGCGAGTGGAGTGCGAGGCTGACCCAAGGAAACTTTGATTAGGTCTGGCTGAGCGTGCAGGATGCAGGGGTCACAACCTCTTTCTCCTTTAAAAGGTGCTTGTTTTCACCACCACGGAGCCCCCAAGCGAGAGCCCGCACACTTGAGAAGGCACATTCCGCGCACCGAGCGTGCCCCTTCCCTTCCCTGTTGTTTTCATTTTCCTCTCATGAACCCTGCTACCCTGGCTTCAGCACGGAGGCTGTAAAGGAAGATGGAGAGCCGAGTTACCTCAGAATGATCACTATCGTTAACATTCACGGGTGGTTCACTTATCATTCCTGACTGCACAGACATGGCAGCCGCTCGGAAGCGTCCGCAGGTGTAGCATGGTGATACATATTACATTGTGCCACAATGGATTTATGTATTCTGTAACAAAAGAAAAGTGTAATGAAAAAATACAGAAGGTAATCCTTTATTCCTCCACCACACAATTTATCAGTAATGCCGGTGGATGATAAGCGTCAGGGATTTCCTCTGCATGCTTTAACCTTGTCACCCAGGTACGTTTTGGTAAAATGACAGAAAAGTACAGACGAGGGATTTTCCTCCGTTCAAAAATCTTTTTAAAAGGACACTTTTAATTTATGGAAGTTAGTCCCAACACAAGGCCTCCTTTCGAGCTTTTAGTCTGCCTTTGCTGAAAAGATAAACGTACGGTTGTGAAATAATGCTATCAGCCAGCAGCAGATTAGGCGAGAACCATGAGCAATTTACAAGCCAACTGAAATCTACAAGAGTTGAGGTGAAACCCGGAGCAGCTGGAAGTTCGCAAGATGCAGCCCAAGACTAGTTTGCAAGTACCCGAAAACTGGCGTTCCCTTTTAGGTCCTTCTCATCCATCGCCCGACATGTTGTCACAGATGGAGCACATACTGACTTCTGAGGAGAAAGCAAGGGAAGGCAGGTCTGAACGCGGACGATTGGCGTTTGTTCCAAACACACACTGGCCTGGCGCCAGAGCAAATACCCGCAAGTTTATAAATGCACCAGGCACTTTACATTTCACAACTGTTGCCAAAGTATCACTTACTACATAGCTCCCTAAATATAGTTTTCCAAAAAAAAGAAAAGAGCTATTTCTTATTTTGCTTTGATCAGTAAAATAAACTTTTAAAAATTGTTCTGGGATGGGGTCCAGCTTCTGAGGTAAAGAACGGCCGGGGCTCAGGCATGATTCAGTAACAGAGTGTTCAGTAAAATTAGCTTGACAGTTCTCAGGCCTGCTGTTCGATAGCAAGAACTTGACCAAGTTAAAATGGATGATCGTGCTGGCTAGACCAGCATCGGCTTTTGCTTTTTAACAAATGGAATGTCAAGGATTAAACAGCAAGCCTTATGGAGAGGGAAGGGGGTGGAGATGTCTTTGTATTAGGGAAGCAAATTGGGTCCTTGGTTTTGAGATCAGCTCCCATCCCCCGTGGAAAGCCAGCCACCTGGTTGGTTCCAAGCTGGGTTGAAGGCCCCTTCCCAGCCTGTCCTACCATTGGGAAGCTTTTCCATGGCTTAGCTTGGGACTTGGCTTTTCTTTCCGATTTCTTGTCAGTATGAAGTTCTGCCATGTTTTTTGGCTGTGTTCCGTTTTGAGATTCTTGGTGGGGAAGTGGGAATGCAACCAAACTCCTTGTGGCAATTCCCATGTTCCATAGTTGGAAACTTGGGTCCCATTTGTTACATGAGCTGCTTGGAATTGGCCTGTTTTGTTTCGGTGCCCAAGCATAGTGAGTAGTGTTTGTGATACTTGCTTTTGCAATTAACGGCCTTAGTGAAGTTATATCTCACCCAGGGATGGGCTTCTTTTTCAAGGGTACTTGCCCCTTACCGTTTTTTCCTGTCTAGATGACCCTTGCACCCCAAGTGTGATTGGCTAGAAGCTTATAAGTAGTGTTATTATTTTGTCTTGTAATTATTTACTCCAGCTAATATTTTGCTTGACCTTCTAGGACTAAGTAGATTAAAACATGACTACTGAAGTATACACAGACTGTGGTTTGTTTTTTTTTTTTAATTAATGCTTCTTTATTTATTTGTTTGCCAGCTAGGAGGAGTCTTTGTTTTCCTTATTCTGAATTGCTTTGGGCTATCATATCCACCCCTGTGCCCCCCACATTGGGTTTACCAAGTAAAAGTGTTAGTCACTCAGTTATTACTCTTTGTGACCTATGGACAGTAGACCTCCTGGCTCCTCTACCTATGGGATTCTCTAGGCAAGAATACTGGAGTGGAGAGCCAGTCCCTTATCCAGGGGATCTTCCCGACCCAGGGATCGAACCTGGGTCTCCTACATTGCAGGCAGATCCTTTACTGCCTGAGCCACCAGGGAAGCCCAGGCTTCCCAGGTGGCCCAGTGGTAAAGAATCCATCTGCGAATGCAGGAGATATAGGAGACGCGGGTTCAATCCCAGGGTCAGGAAGATCTTCTGGAGAAGGGACTGGCTCTCCACTCCAGTATTCTCGCCTGGGAAATCTCGTGGACAGAGGAGCCTGGCAGGTGACTGTCCACAGGGGTGCAAAGAGATGGACGCGAGTGAGTGACTGAGGACACATGCATGCACCCCGCATTCCCCTCCAGTGCTCCCCGAGCTTTAGCATGATGGTGGTGTCTGCCTGCAGTGACACCTGCTGACACAGCCAGGTCTATCATGTGTTAGTCCTTGCTACAGGATTTTGCTCGTAGCCCACACAGACCAATTGGATTCGTTTTAAGATAAACAGAAAAATCTTCCCTAATTCTGCCCTCTCTTTCACTTGAAACTGTTCATATTAGAATGCTTTTCTCTCTCTCTCATTAGAAGTAGGTTTATAACCCATTTTTTAATAATTGACACTTCAGTGTACACTTATTAATACTTAAACTCAGTGAAGACTGCATTCACATCCCTTCGGCTGAATATTGGTGATGATTTAATATTTGTCTTTTCCTGCAGAAATGCTGCTCATGGATTCTCCCTTATTCAGGTGGACAACACAAAGGTCACCATGAAAGAAATCTTGCTAAAGGCAGTGAAGCGAAGAAAAGGATCCCAGAAAATTTCAGGTGGGACAGTTAAATCACACCCTGGCAGTAGAAGCTTAATGCTTAGTTAAAAATGCTGGGTGTGGGTGTGCATGTAGGTGGGTGTTTGATGGCTGCCTGGATTGGTTCAGATACCATTGCTAGGTTCAGTTAGCAAATGTACTGCAGAAAGTGATTTTTAAGCTGCCCTTGGGCCCAAGGAAGGAATTGGGTCAGTGGCATATGTGAGAATATTGTATTCATGTCACTTATGGAAGCTTCTTCATTAATTTGTGATAGATTAAGACAAAGCTACTTGAGCTAACTGTCGGTTGGTGTAAAGCTATGTAGAAAAACTGCTTTTAATTTCATGTTTTCACATAATTTTCCATGGAGGAAACTTCTGGTTGCTAGTGTTTAGGGTATGGAATAAAACATGTTTTCATTTTTACCAAATGAGAGCAACTGTAAAAAAAGAAAAAAAAAAACTTTTTTTAAGAAATCACTCACAAACAAGTAGCTGTTAATCACTAATTCCTCATTACCCAACTTTATACAGAAAATAAGATCATGGTATTAGCTGTAATATTTAAAGGGTACAAGAAAAGAAAATATTCCCAGTATTGAGAAATATTTTGAGAAATAGCTCTAAGATCTATCATACCATAGCCAACTTTAGTATAAATCTGCCTGTCTGTGACATGTCAAATATCTGAGCTTTGTAAACAAATGAGACTTCTTAAACACCTTTGGCTTATGTTTCAGAAAGGGCAAAAAAGCGTGGCTCAGGTTGAAGAAAATAGTTTTGTGTTCCTTTTAAGGGGAGGAATATAATCTGTTCCAGATTTAATTAGCTATCTTCAGATGAAAGCTGAAGTTTTAATAAAAGTTAGAAGAGATAACACAGTGAAGGACACGGATGAGCTGTCTCAAGGCCATATTCCAGGGGAACGATAAGAGCTGTAAAAAATGGCAGGGGAGAGCAATTGAATGGAGCAATGAAAATCTGATTCTCATAAAAAAGAGAGAGAGAGAGAGATGCTGGTAGGGCGGTTGTAGATGAGACCTGCTAGCGTCTGCAGGCAATTTGGACGCTCGCCAGGAGTCATTGTTCACCCTCGGCTGTGGCGGCTCTGTCCAGATGTGCCAACTGCACGTTTCGGCTTTTGCCAGCTGACTGCGCCGTTTGATAACCAGCTCTCTGGATGCCCATCACTGGCCGCAGAGATAGAATTAAATGATGATGATCTTCCCACAAGTTGGGAGAGGAAACAATGCATATAAATCTTGATTTCATCTCAGCATGAGAAGTCTTTATCCATCATCACTCATAATGAACAAGTCGTTAGCTGGGATGAATGGTGTTCTGGTTTTTCCAAACACCTCTTTTGTTCATTTTTTGGGTGACTTTTATCCATTGCATGGGGGTCAAACCTCTTTGCATTTAAGAGATGATTGAAGAGGCATAGCCTCTCCTTCCCAGGGGAAAGTAGATATTTGGGGGGTTCTAGGTGCCAACCTAATAGCATTTAAACAGCTTCAGTTATTTACAAATGTTAAATGAGCATTCATCTACCTTTAGGATCCTGGTCCTTTCCTCTTGTTTTTGTTCCTAAATTTTTTGTATACTAGTTTATGATATATTTATTATATTCTAAGATAGCTTTATTTTGAATCGCCCAAGAGGAGGTAGAACTAACTTTTTTTACCTTCTGAATAGAAATTTTGCTGTTGCAGATTTTTTAGATCATGAAAGCTCATGAACTCACTGCCATAAGCTGAACCAGTGTCTTTCCCTCTGTCTCCAGCTGTCCCTGTCCAATTCCAGACCTATTTATCTGTGTCCATCTCCAGCAACCATGGTTATCATACACACATTTATTTATGTTCACTTTTGTGCACACATCCCTGCTGTTTCCATCAGAATCTTTGCCGTATCACTGGTGAAGAGTTTGGACTTGTTGTCTGAAGAACAGTGATCTGCATTATTTATTCCTTTTCATACTAGAGAAGTCAATTGAGATTGATGCATTTACATAAATTACTGTCCATTTTCTTGATCCAAAAGGCTTTTAAAAATAAGAAGCTCTTTCTGTTGCTTTGTTAAGTCTGGTCTCAGGAAATAGAAGGATCTCCAGTTTGGAAACTGGATGTTTATTTAAGGTTAGCTCGGTAAAGGCAGAGTATGTTCTGTGTCTTTGAAATTTGTATTGTGTAGTGGACTTGTTTTGGAGGGCGATTAATGAAGAGGAAAATCCTACTATCATAGAGAAAAGCACAAGTACATTTACTTAAAAAAAAAAAGTCTGTTAATGCTCACAGTTTGGCTATGAAATACTTGTTACTTACCCATCCTGACACCTAAACTTAGTCATGAACTTGGTGGCAGGAAATGCCAGGTTAGAGACCCTCCTTCTGCCCTTCCTAAGTCTCTCCCACAAGGACCTGCTCAGTCTTTGCAAGAAGGTGCCTACCCTACCTGGTGTTTGTCTCAACCCTCTCTTCAAACGGCTTTCACCCGATTGAGCACAGAACAATATTTGTCTCTGCTACTTTTATTTAACTTAAGTGAGAAGGGAGAAATACCAGTTAAGATTAGACAACATGTTCCATGTGGGGTCAAGAGTTCTTACACTATTTGTGCATTAGTGGTTAGTTGTACTAGACCAGGATTTCAGAAATCCTTTGCTGGGCTGACAGTGAACTTGAGCTGCTTCCTCACAGACCTTTAACATCTCTCATCTGTTTTTTCCAACTGACCATACAACTCTCTTGTTTAATGATAATAAATTGAGAACTTAAACTATTTCTTTATTAAATCAGGCTGTGGGCTTAATGACCATCCTGGTGTTTAAATACTGTGTTGCCCTTCCCCTCTGGCATTCCCTCACCAATTTTCATTTATGGAAAATCAAAAGATGGTACATATTTGAGCAAAAGAATTCTTCTTTGTTTAGGTGAATAGCTTTGTCAATGGAAACCTCTAGGGTTTTATTATAAAATATTTTTGCTTTTTATGGATAGAATATCATTACAGACACTTGTAACTGATCTAAAATTTTGACTTGCATTATTTGTAATTATTTCATCAAGTCATAACTGTTTATGAACACTGCAGGGTTTTGCTATTAATATTCATGTACTGAACTTATAGTAATCTTTTCACAGTGTGTTCCAGTCAGTTCTCTGCTAAGGCCCATTTTTTAAGACCATTTTTAAATGTCTCTTTTAGATTCTCTCTCTGGCTTTTCATTTTATTACTGACCCACTTGACATTTGGAATCTACCTGCATTGGCAGAAAAATCCCCGCTGTTTAAGAAAATTATAAATGAATAATGTGGTTTTAGAAGAATTAGCAGAAACTTCTTTACTAACTTTAAGTTGGGTGGGTATGTTTTTGACATAATGAAGAATAGCCTGTCAGATACCTTTATTTAATACTGACCTGTTGTTTAGTGAGTAGAGGCTTTATTTAGTTCATCAAGTTCTCCTTTCATCAGGTTCATCCTCAAAATCAGTAATGAGCTTCTTAGTATTTTGTTGTTGTTTAAAATATTATTACCAGCCTCCTAAAGTATAATGTTGGGTATGACAGAGGCAGTTGAGAAATGGAGGTAGATACAAATTCAGGTTTAACATTGATGCAGAAATATAAGTCTCTGTGAATCTACACAGAGAGAAGGCTTTGAAGTAGGTTTTTCTAAGCAGAATAGTTTTCTGGCTCTATTTGGAGGTGTTCTTCTTTATCATTTACTGAAAGATTGAACCAGAAGCATATTAACTTTTTTCCTTCCTCCCTGTCCATTCTTGCCTTTTAATGTGAAAGACAATTTTTTATTAGCCTGAAGATCCTTTTTGAAAAGTTCTTATAATATTGTTAATAAGACTTACAGCACTCATTGCTACTTTTCTCGTAGAAAGTTTCACCTAGAATTTGAGAGAGAAATGTTAGCTTTGTCAAGTGAACTCCCTCTTAACTTCTCTGTTCGGAGGCACAGACCACATTGTTGATTGCTAACTTACTGTGTTTTCACTTGCCCCCTAGAATGTCACCAAGGGGATAGTCTAGCCTAGGACTTCTCAAGCACTATTCCCTAAAGTACCACGAGGAGCAGAGAGTCGGGCAAACATCTCACATAGGGTGTGTGGGCTTCTGGTCTGAGGGACAGCCAGTCATGACATCATTGGATTCTCAAATTTTATCTTAAAAATTCCCGTAAGATGTAAATATCCGTACTGTATTTGTAGCTACGTGTACATTCACTCCTCATGTCCTCTCCTGGGTCAGACCTGTGCTGGGGGCAGGGAGACAGTGGTGAACCAGACCTGTAGGGCCCTTGCTGAAGAGGAGCTTAAGGGAGAGGAAACGGAAGGGGCTGAGAGCTAGAGGTTGAGATGCAGAGGTACTCACTGCTTTTCCTGGGATGGCCAGGAAGTTCCTCTCAGAAAAACTGACATTTGAATTGTGACCTTCACATTGAAGCGGTGAAGAGTTGGGGAAGGGCAGTATCTTTCAAAGCCTTGGCTGTTAAAGGCATACTGCTTTAATATAAAAAGAACATTTCCATTTACTTTGCAGTTAGTTAACTTTCTGCTCCTCTCAAAAAAATTGTAGTGAAAATGATCATTGAATTCTTCCCTGTGCTTGCTTCATACATCATCTTAAACATAAGCAAGTCTTTCCTTTTTTTACCTCCAGAATATATCCTAAATTCAATCTTTTCCATCCTCATTGAATGAGTCCAGATCACTGAGACCTCACCTGGACAGTTGAACCAGCCCCTTGGCTGCTTTTTCCTGCCTCTGCTCTTGGCCCCTCCACTCTCTTGCCTACAAAGCAGCAGACAGAGAGGTTTTTTAAAAATATAAATCAGATAGTATCTGCTCCAAACCCTTCAATGACTTCCAGTTGCATTCCGAATAAAATCCAAACTTCTAACCACTGTGAAATACAGTGAGGCCCAAAGAGGGAATGGGACGTACAGAGGAAAGAACTGGAAAGCAGTACAGAGTTGATGGTTGCAGTATGACAAAGAAGCACAGATCAGGCCCGGAGCCTGGGAAGCCGAGGTAGGGACTCACAGCCTGTAACCTCAAATAGACCTGCTGGAATAGACTGGCAGCACCTGAGTCAGCCTCTGACTCTTCCTGCAACCTCACATGAGACACCTTACTTTCAGGCCAGATAGGCCTAGACAGTTATATACAATGCTACTATTAAGAATGTTTTAAGGGGATTTGTGTATCAGGGAGAAACTGGTCCTTCCCCAGGATGTACTCTAGCAGGGTTAGAGGTGATTTATTGAGTGCCTTTGTGTACTTACAGACAGCATCTCGTTTTATCTGCACAACACCCCTAGACGGGAGATCTTATTGTGCCTGTTTTATAGATGAGACTTTAAAGTAGGGGGAAATGTGCATCTTAGAAATAAGGAGCTATGATAACTATATGTGTAATCATACACTTTCCTCTCTCAGCCCCCCTTTCCTCAGTTCTCAGAGAAGTTAAAGTTACCCAAATTTCCCCAGTAAGCAAATGACAGAATCTTAAATTGGAGCCCAGACTTTTTTGACCTCAAAGCCCGTACTCTTTTTATTGCACCATGTTGCTTATTAGAACCCTAATGGGAGAACAAATTTAAAATTCTGTAAACAGAAATGTTCATTGATTCTAAGATCTAAATGCACCAGGGAAGTGCAGCATTTAAAGGAACCCTGTGGTGAATCTGGATATAAAGCCAGGAATTCTTTTTGTAATTGCACAGTTTATCTGTATTGGTGTCAGTTTTAATGTTTTATGTCTAGCTTTCTTAAAGCAACATACACCTGTCCTGAGCTGCCCTTTGGAAAAGGGAAGCCCATATGTTTTAGATGGAGTAGGGTTTTTAACACTCTCCTAAGCTAAAGAATCTTCTGGCTGTAAAACTGAACAGAGTCCTGCTTCTCGTGTAACTGTAAAGACAGAAAAACCCAGCCACCTTCCTTTCGTGGAAGTAGTTTGCCAACCAGAAACACAGACATGTACTTTCCTTATGCTGTAGCAAATAATGCTCTTTTTAAAAAGGAGAAAGAAAAGGTAAATGGGACTGTTTAAATGTTCTTTGTCAAAGAGGCAGTAATTTCTGCAGAAAACTTCTCCTCATGAAAGAGTAAGGAATCATGCAGATGTCACTCACCTGTGGGAGTTGGATAAGCAATAAAGACCTGATGCTTGGTATCCAGTGACCCAATAGGAAAATAATACAGTAAATGTGGACTGCCAAGATGCTTACAAGTCAGAAGTGGCCCCTGCAAGGAGCTTGGAGTTGAATATTCCCCCTGCCTCCTTTCTCTGCCTCTTTATCTTGTGGTTTCATCTCACCTGAGCCTCCCCCTGTCTGGAGTGCTCTGCGGCTCCTGATGGATCTTCTTGAGTATAGAGCAGAGCACGTTAAAAATGGCATTGCAGTCGACTATTTTATCCAGAAAGCCTGGAAATTTAGAGAATTTATGTCAAGCAAAAATCTTTTGGAACCACTTTAGAGACCCAATTATTTTAGAAGGGTGTTACGAGCTCTCGCAGCCGCCACATCAGAAAAACTCGAAATAGATCATTCGCCAAAACTATGTTTGACCAGCATTTACTCTTCCTACTAGTTGCTAATCTTTCAGAAGTTCCTTTTCCATCACAAAATCTATTCATTCACTCCATCTGGGGCAGTCACGGGCATGGATTAGATTAAAGGGGAAAAAAAAAAATGGAAGAGAAAAGAAAAGACAAAGACTCCCAAGAAGCTCCGTGAGGGTGGAGAGGGCGCATGCGTTCTGGAGTCAGGGACTTTTCCCAGGACCCACTAGGGACTAATTCTGAAACCCTGATCATTTAATAATAGCACTTCAGGAAAGAAGAAAGAAATACTACTATATTAAATGTACATATGGATTGTAAGCTGTATCCTGATTTTTAAAATGTTTTAAAATGTGTTTTAGAGTAAGAAAACCGAATGTGTCATCATGTACTTACCTTCTGAGCTTTCCATTCCTGAGCTGTAACATCCTGAGAGGATGGATCAGGGGCACCGTACCAGAGGCCTTGTGTGCCCGAAAGCTCGGAATGGCTCTGAGATACCCTGCCTAGTGCAGTAATCATCATCCAGTGCTGCCTGCTCCATTCTAGCCACCGTATGAGAAGTCAGGTGGAAAACCTGATGAGGAAACAGACAAAAAAAGAGACACTAAAATATGGTACGTGAGCTACTAAAGCAGCACAGATAAGAGAGTGCTTAAAGACTACCAGCTGAGGCAGGCGTCTGAGAAAAGACACTCTGGAGTAAGTAATTTGACAGCTTTTTTTTTGAAGATTAACTAGGACTTTGCCAGATGGGTAAGTGAGAAAAACATGCCAGGCAGGGGTATTCTCAGGTGTAGTCACAATATTCCAAATTTCTCGAGCAGGGATGGGGCAGAGGATAAGCTACTAGGCAGGGCTTGAGCCGATCAGGCTAGGCTTCTACTTCTGCTCAAAACTAGAAGTCCATTGATTTACTGGGGGGCAGTTATGCCGAAGGCACTGTGTAGGCACCAGGGATTTCACAGAAGCCAAGAACTGGTCCTTACCCTCAAGTCGCTTACTGTTTAGTGGGGGAGAGAACCAGGCATTCCCAATGCCATGCAAGTGCTGGGTGGAAACAGACATAGGACCTGGGTGCACACAGTGGAAGGGAAGCCCTGGTCCAGTTTCAAGGAGTCAGGGAGGACTATCCTAAGCAAATACTCCAGCTGAAACCGGAAGGTGAGCAGAAACTGGCCAGGTGAGGAAGGTTGAGAAAGAGCTCTTCAGCAGGAAGAATAAAGTAAGAGCACTTCATGCCTTCTGGAAACCGCAGGTGGCTCAGTACAGTGAGGTGGTGGAGTAGGAGGAGCTGGGGGGGTGGGGGGGATGCGGCTCGAATGGTCGTTTGGGACCAGATCATGTTTGTAAACTGTGCTGAATTTGAATTTTATTATGATGACAGAGGTGAATCATTGGAAGGAGAGCGATATAGTCAGAATTTCTTTTAGAAAATGTGCCATTGTATAAAAATGGATTTGAGGACACGAAACAGGAGGCTCTAGAGGACTCTGTCCAACAGGCGCTGGGTGTGGAGACAGTGGGTGGTGCTCAATTCAGGAGGCAGAGGGGTGGACACCATGGTGAAGTCTCATTTCTTTTATTCAAGCTGAATGCACAGTTTAGGGAGAATTGGAGCTGCCACCAGGTCTCCTGGCTTAATATTTAAACAAGGTGGTGGCAGAAGATAGGCTTTTAAAGAGTTGTGGTCTTTTTTTTTTTTTTTTTAATAAATTTAAATACTGGTTGAAAACAAAATTCCAACTTTTTGGAGGTGTGTGAAGTAAAAAGTGAAGGTTTCTTCTTTGTTGTGAACCATTTGGTTTTTTATTCACTTCACATGCAGGTATACATATAGGCTGTAAGTTTCATGTGGACAGGACCCTGTTTTATGTTTTTCTTTAAATCACTGAATACCTACCATCTAGCAGAATGCCTGTCAAATAGAGGACACCCAAAAAAGGTTTGTTAAATGAACTCATGAAAAATGTATCCATGTCATTTAAAAATAACACCCTGTAACAGGTATGATTTTGCTTTTTTTCTTTTTTAACTCAATATTGTGTCATAAGCATTCTTCTGTGTTAGAGTGACTACTGCATTTTTATCTTTTCAGTTAAATTTATTTAACTTAACTCTCTATTGGTGGACATTTCGATTATTTCCAAATTTTAAGAATTTAAAAAACATTGCAGTGAGCAATCTTGCAGGAATATTCATTGCACATTTTTGCTAGGTTTTAAATTTGGGATTGTTGGTCAGAGGTTTGTTTATTTAAAATGTTGAGAAAAACACACTTCCCCTCAAAGTATCTACCCATCCTTGGACACTCCAAGAGTACGTGCAAGCACCTCTTTCCTCACCTTCTTACAGCGCTGGATGTCGTCAGTCTTGAACTTTTGCCAAGCTGATGGTTGGCAGTCAGTTCAGTTCAGTCGCTCAGTCATGTCCGACTCTGCGACCCCATGAATCGCAGCACGCCAGGCCTCCCTGTCCATCACAAACTCCTGGAGTTTACTCAGACTCATGCCCATCGAGCTGGTGATGCCATCCAGCCATCTCATCCTCTGTCGTCCCCTTCTCCTCCTGTCCCCAATCCCTCCCAGCATCAAGGTCTTCTCCAATGAGTGGATAGGTAGTTTTAATTTCCATTTCTAGCTTTCTAACATAATTAAGCATTTTTAAAGTTTTTATTAGTAACTCATCTTCTAAAAGATAGTTCTTACATCAGTTAACTGTTTAAGTGGGAAGAAGGATTGAGAGGAAGTCTAATTTCAGAAAACTACTGTTAAGAAGTGCCTCCAGAGTTTAGATACAATTCTTCCCACCCCACCTACCTCTTTCTTGCCCACGCAGGTCCGCACGCACACACACACACACCAATATGTAGAGGAAGGCATGCATCCAGGCCAGGCCATTTTACTTGTTGCCACCTGGCCATTTGTTCACCAGCAGATCTTTTTTTTTTTCCCCCCTGTGTTTAGAGCGAACTGATAATTAGCTGGTAATTCACAAGACTGCGCTTCACCTTATTTGATATTTTTTGTTGTTACCTGCTTGATTTGTTATCAAACCTAGGTTAAAAAACAGATTTTTTAACAGATTTTTTAATAGTTTTAGTCTGGTACATAATATATAGTACTTAGAAAATGCATCATACTGGAAATCAGAAATGTAGACAAAAAAGCTGTCACCCTTTAAGAGGTGTAATTTGGGGAGGCATGTTGCAGGACGCGTCTGGCAGCTTTATGAACAGCACCAGCACCAAGGGCAACTGCAGGGGGTTAATGGGGACCCTGCATCATTCCTTGCCATGTGCCTGGTGAGTAAACTCTAGAAGTTCCTGGGAGTGGTGGCAAGTGAGGAGAAGGCTGCAACCAACAGTCAGGGTCACAAAGTGGGGATGACTAATTCACTGAGGAGATCGTTGAGACAGATGTTTAATTAGCTGAAGTCAGAGTGGATAAATTGGGAGAGGACTGCCTATGCAGAGAGATGCCTTTTCCCCTCATCTCTCATTTAACTGTATTTTGTTTGTTTGTTTGTTTTTTGTCCTTACCGTTTTCTTTTTGAAGATAACATCCTCAGAAACAGGGAGAGCAGGAAAGAGGGAGTGGAGGGAAAGTGACCTTTGTTTACACTTACTGAACAGTTACCATATTCTGATATTTTTGTATTTAACCTTTATAGAAGTCTTGTGAGATGGGCATTATCTCCTTGCTGTGATCGAGAAAACTGAAGCTGTGTGCGTGCATATCGTCTGTGTTTATGTGTGCATACTCATGTGTGTTACTAATGAGTAAAGTAGATGAGATATGAATCTAGACCCCTTAATTCTTGAGCCCATTTTTTCCCTGTGTTTCGAAAATACTTAAAATGCAATGCAGATGAGGGAACTTTCTGGAGTAAAGGTATTGACAGAAGCTGGTGTCACACAGGTGTATGCATTTGCCAAAACTATCAAATAGTACTTGTAAAATATATGTGTTTCATTGTATGTAAATTTTACCAGAAGATTCTTAACAAATGTTGAAAACCAGTTGCTGTTAATCACACTGAACTGCTCAGGCGTGACTGTACTGACATCTGTTCCTTACTTTGAAATACACTTTTTTTAAAAAGATGGACTGAGGGATAGATATATGATAAAGCCAATACAGTAAGGGGTTAATTGTAGGATCCAGGTGGTGGTTACATGGATTTTCAGTGTACCTTTTAACTTTTTGTGGTTTTAAAAAATGTTCTTAAGAAAATAGGAAAGAACTCATTAAAATGTAAAAATGTATGATTTAAATTCTGTTCATATTGACATAGATTTCTGAACTTACAAATATACATCCTCATGGCATAGAAAACACTAATATTCTTTTTGTAGGATGCTTTATCTTTCATTACTTCACATGTTAAATGATACCTTTGAGGTGACAGTTTTTTCCATTGACCTCTAGTTTTAAGTAGCATGTCGAGTTATGAATGTAATAAGAGTTACTACCACTCATTGAATGTTCAAACTTTGCCAGGCAGTCTCCCACTTTTTGAAAAGATCATTTCAACTAACCTTAAAACAACTATTTGAATTGGTGGTTATTTTTGCTTTATAAATGAGAAAGCTAAAGCTCAGAGAAGCTGCAGGACTGGTCCTAGGTCACAGGTAAGCTGGGAGCCAGGGCTTGAATCCACATTTGGGTCCCTAACCATGGTGCTGTCCTTCCTCCCCTGGCAGAGGTGACAGGGTCCCCGGCTTAGTGGGGATGGGGTGCTTTCCTCCCAGCTTCCGCTGATGTGGCAGCATGATTCGTGGAAGGGGCGAAGGCTGTGGAACCAGCCAGCCCAAGTCCCCAGCCCAGCTGTCCCTTTAACACCTGCTGTGAAGGTAGGCAAGTCAAACCTTTCTACCACAGTTATGTCTTCTCTCAGTAGGGGCAACCCTGTCTGCCTGGCAGCGTATTGTTGTTTGGACTAAATGCGTGTAAAGCACTCAGTCTGTAGGCTGCATTCAGTGAGTGTCACTGCCTTTATCCCCATGGCCACAGCCACGCTAGGCATACTGGAGAACCTGGCCTTTTAGGTTGTGATTTCTTTCTTACCCATAGGACTTGGCCTCTGCCTGTGCTTTTTGTTTTTCCAGTGAATTAAGTCTATAAAGAGTTTGTACCCTGTGAAAGAACCAGTCTTTGAATTTGTTGGGATGTGGATCTGCCAGAAGCACCCTTTACATGGAACAAGGAGAAAGCTTGACCCAGAGCATCAACTCTTAATTGTTTTTGACTAACAAAACCCAAACCATATATATAGGAGTGGCTAAAGGATCAGGGCTCATTTGTCATATAGCTTATATCAGCAAATTTAATTTACTCCAACAAAGATTCTAGAGACAAGGTAAACAAACCATCATTGCCTGTACCAAACATGTTTACAAGCTACTTTTAAAAGCTCCTGTATTAACAGTGAGTAGCTCACAAAGGCTATTGCTTCTTCTCAGAAAACATTTAGAAGAGGAAACAGAATTAAATACCAATATGATTTTTGAGTGAATGACTACAGACAGAGAGGTTTGGGGTGCTGCCTCTGCCCCTTAATTTCCGTCACCAAGAGTCTTGATCTCCCCCAGAGGAAGTAGAAGGCCCCCTTGCTTCTGCTGAAAGCCCTCTTTCTTCAGGCAGGCCATTAGTGTGTTTATCCTGTTAGGAGCTGCAAGGAAAACTTTTCCTCTACCAAGACTGAATTTAGCCACCTGAAAAACCATCACTTTAGAACAGTTGCCCCTCCACAGAAGACTTCTCCAAGACCAGCCCAGGCACCTGAGATACCTACTCCTTCCTCATAGCTTTCTGAGGCCTGACCATGGAGCTGGTCTTTCCCCATAAAAGTAATTTAATTGGCAGTGTTCACAGTTTCAGTAACTACTTTCCATAACGAGCTTTTCCTTTTTGAGTAAAGTCACAAATACTGGGTTTTCTGCAGCAACTCTAAATATTTTCAGAAAAATGGTCTTCAGTGAGGGTGTTCCTTTTTCTACTATACCTTACAGTGACAATAATGCCCAGAGACAAAGATGACTTAGAATCAGGAGAAGACATCAGGAGTGGCACTGGGAAGCAGGTCTGGGGAGGACATGTTGGCACCTACTTCCCCCTAGCTCCTGATCACAGCAAGCCAGTCGGCAAGTTGCATAGACTCCACTGTGCCAGCAAACCAATTTTTCAAACAGAAAGACAGTGAGATGTGATTAAAACCCAAGTGCTGCAAGAGATACGAGGTGGTCTGTTGGAACTCCTCAATCTTCCCTTAAACTGTCACCACATAATTATAGAAATATCAAATCATAACCCCAGCTTCCCCCACCCTTTGTTCTTGGCACACTGTGTTTAATAGAACAGTGTGAATTAGGATGAGGTTAAGACAAAGTATAACTCAAGTCTGAAAAATCGCAAGGGTCCTTCAGACCCCTCGAGCGCAGTGTGTTCTACACCAGACCCATCACTCAGTAAATGTTGATGGAATCTCTGCTGCGTTGCAGGCAGTGGAAAAGAATGACCAGGCCTCTTCCTCGAGAGCTCTCGTCCCAGTGGGGAGACGGCCAATGAAAAGTAAGCAAGCCAACAAGATGCCTCTGATGGAGAGTCTCTCTTCCAGCCTTTTTTTAGTCTGCCCACTTTCTGACAAAAAGGACTTCTGTGAGACCCAGTTTTGTCATTTGAAAGGAGTGCATCTCACCCCCAAGATAGGGCATTACCCTGGCCTTTCCGTTTCAGTAGGTCCTTCCATGTGCCTCCTAACTGGCTACCAACACCACTCACTGCTGCAGGAAGCAGTGGAGAGGGCAGCAGGGGCTGGGTGAACTCATGAGCACTGAGGGCCCATTCAGGTCCACAGTGGACATTGAGAGGCACAGGCCATGTCTCAGCCTTGGAACTGCTAGAAGACACTGACCCTCGGCCACTCAGCCTAGCATCAGAGGTGCCACGGGCCTCTCCCCAGTAAGTTCCTAATAAGTAGATCTTGCCAGGTGTTGGTGAGTCCCTGCCAAGGCAAAGGATGAGAACCCTCCTTTCCTTTGGGAGAGGGTTTAAGATGGGGGCAGTGAACTTTCACTGGAGTCAAATGGAGGCCCTTCATGCAGAAGAATGGGTTCCTTTTGGTTTACCAGCACCAGACCTGAGCAGCACCATAGGTGGCCCGCAGTTGGTGGCTAAAACATGTTGTGGAATGAACTAAGGAGAAGCAGCGAGAGCCCGTCTACAGCCCACGGCTGCTGCTCTCCCTCCAGCCCAGGCCCAAGGCTGCTCATTTCCTGTTTAGGAATGGACTCAGTTCACTTTGACTATTGGAGGTCAGACTTCCTTCAAGAATCAGATCATCGAATGAAAAATGTAAATATCATAAAAATGAAACGCAGTGCACATCAGTTGAAATTAGTGTTGCCTCCCAGGTTTCCTTACTCACTTGGATCTCTAATGAGCCCTGCGGGAGCCAGAGGAGTATACCAGAAAATCATTTTAAGTATTGATGATCAGGTTGGGAGGAGGAGGCTACTGCCCACGCTGTATCATAGGAAAATAAAATAGAATAAAACAAACACACTTCCAAAGAGGGGAGGGAGAGAGACCACACACTAAATCTTCATCTTCCCTAGTGGCATTAAGAGGTACTGTCTGATACTTATAATAATGTCTAAAACAACTGAATAGGAATGCTAAAAAGGAATATAAAAGTGAGTACCAGAAAAAATAACCAAAAACATTTAAGCGGACTGCCTCTAAGGACGAGCTCAGGGATGGGCAGGGAATTAACTGCTTTTTGTTATAGGACTTGTAATTAGAATTATAAAGCTGTAGATATAAGTTAGTTTGATAAGAGTAAGAGTAGTTTTTAAAATTTGTAAAAAAAAAAAAAAACTTACTTTCGAATTCTAGAGCTTAAAAAGCTTTCTCTTTCTGCCTCTTACGTGGCTTTCTCTACATGGAAATTTCCTGTTTCCCAAAAGCCACTGTCCATTTCATTGTGTTGGATGTCAGTTTCCTATGAGAACATAGTTATTAAATAGTCGCATCTCCAAACCTTCTAAGGCCAAAACGTTGTATGAGTGTAGCTTACACTGTGATTTTGCCAACATCTTGTCTCTATGACCTGTATTTTCCGTAGGTTAAAGCACAAACTATTAGCTGAGTTACTCTGTCCCATTCTAAGAATGACTAATACCTCAAATATAAATGAAAACAGCTGCTTTTCCATAACATTAGAATCCCAAACAGCTGTCATATGTTCATTTGGACTGTTTTTTCCCCTTTTGTTTTTTTTTTTTTAAATCGAGACAAAAATGAGTTTACTGGATCTATGAATCTGTTTAAGTCTGTCTTCTAACTTCCGTGGAGAGGTGGCAAAGAGGTCATAGAAAGGCCCATTGAGCTAGAAATGTAGCTGTCCCAGTTACATTCTTACAATGAAAACCCTGTGATGAGACCCTTCTGTGCCAGGAACATAAGGTCTGTAAGGGCCCTGGCAGGGCTGCCGTTTGCCGGCTGCCTTCACCAGTGAGTTGGGGCCTCCCAGCCGTTGTTCCCTCTCCAGCCAAAGAGACTGTGGAGTGCCACCCACTGTCTTCCCAAAGCCTGAAGCGGTGTGCTCTCCTCCTCCGCAGCCCTTGGGAGGATTGATTTCAGGGTGTGGCTGTTGCCTAGCAGAAGCAGGCCTCCCTTACTGTCTTAAAGCTCGCCGCCGCTGCGAGTTGGATGACCGTGGGCACATTGTTCTCCCACTCTCGAGTTTCTTGCCTTAGTTTGATCTTCAGTAAAATAAGGTCACAACTAGATCACAGGCTGCTTGTTGGCAGTCTTAACTGCAAAGCTTAATCCCTGGGTTCTAGAAACATCTCCCTGGTTCCACTCCCGCTCCTCTTACTCTTTTTAGCTGTTCGGTGAGTCGCTTAGCTCCTTTGAACTTCATTTTCCTCTGTGTGCTTGCCTGCTCAGTCACTTCAGTCATGTCCGACTCTTTGCAGCCCTATGGACTGTAACCCTCCAGACTCCTCTGTCCATGAGATGGTCCAGGCAAGAATACTGGAGTGGCTTGCCATTCCCTCCTTCAGGGGATCTTCCCAACCCAGGTATCAAACCCCACACCTCTTGCGTCTCCTGCATTGCAGGCAGATTCTCTACCCACTGAGCCACCTGGGAAGCCCTTCCTCATCTATCAGTCAGTTGTCAGTCAGTTCAGTCGCTCAGTCATGTCTGACTCTTTGCGACCCCATGAATTGCAGCACGCCAGGCCTCCCTGTCCATCACCAACTCCCGGAGTTTACTCAAACTCATGCCCATCGAGTCGGTGATGCCATCCAGCCATCTCATCCTCTGTCATCCCCCTTCTCCTCCCGCCCCCAGTCCCTCCCAGCGTCAGGGTCTTTTCCAGTGAGTCAACTCTTCTCATCAGGTGGCCAAAGTACTGGAGTTTCAGCTTCAGCATCAGTCCTTCCAATGAAAACCCAGGACTGAACTCCTTTAGGATGGACTGGTTGGATCTCCTTGCAGTCCAAGGGACTCTCAAGAGTCTTCTCCAACACCACAGTTCAAAAGCATCAATTTTTCAGTGCTCAGCTTTCTTCACAGTCCAACTCTCACATCCATACATGACCACTGGAAAAACCATAGGTTTGGCTAGATGGGCCTTTGTTGGCAAAGTAATGTCTCTGCTTTTTAATATGCTATCTAGGTTGGTCATAACTTTCCTTCCAAGGAGTAAGTGTCTTTTAATTTCATGGCTGCAGTCACCATCTGCAGTGATTTGGAGCCCAAAAAAATAAAGTCTGACACTGTTTCTACTGTCTCCCCATCTATTTCCCATGAAGTGATGGGACCAGATGCCATGATCTTAGTTTTCTGAATGTCATCTATAAATGAGAATATTAATAGTATTTTCTTCATGGCATTGTTTAGAGAATTCAATAGAGATCCATATCAAACACCAAGCACTTAGTTGTTACTATTTTATTACTTAATAAATATTAGTCCTGTCTCTTCCCTTCAGTTTCACTGTTATGAGACCCAGTCATACTCAGAATTTTGTGATAGCACATGTTTTTTTATGTGTATGACTGCTTCAAGTCTTGGTTCGGTAGAGACTCTAGCTGCTAAAGAACCCAGCTCAAATTTAGTCCATGTTAGGTATGGCCCAGAATGTGTGCATCTGTCTGCCCAGCTGCTCGTTTGAGCTTTTCCAGGGGTCTGAGGCCCCTTGTCAGAGCAGCACAGCGTCAGTGAGAACACAGGCCTGCACATGTAGGAATGACCTGGCATTCCTCTGGAGCACTCTGCATCTGGGGCTGGATATGCAGAAGGGTTAAAAGCTGGAGAAACTTTTGTCATAAATTTTGTCTTCAGCGGGACTTCCCAGGGAACATCTGACATTAGCAGAGAGGAAACGCTGATTGGTCTCAGAGTCAGCTGAAGGAGACAGGAGCTGCCGCGGAAGCTGCTGGATTTACTGTTATTAGCAAGGCAAATGGAGAGCCAGCGGGGCAGCCAGCTCCCAGATAATAGATCTAACAAAAGGGAAACCTCCCGGAAAGGAAGATGGCTGGCGGCCACGACGCCTCTGCTGCCTTTGCTTCCGTTGCCTTTACCTTTTTGTCTCGTGTATAGCACAAGCAGGAGCATATTTTAATATCTTAGGTTATAAGTCACAATTGGCTTAAAGTAAAACAACTTCCTACCTGTTTGATGGCTTCAGAGTTGAACATGGTAAAGTGTACAAAATTGTATGAATGTAGAAATAAATAGTTGCCATCTATTGAGCACTTACTGTGTGCCAGGCTCAGTGCTTTATATACACTATTATTTCATTTAATCTGTAAAACAACCTCGTGAGTTAATAATTACCATTATCTCCAATTTAGAGATGAAGAAACAGTATTTACAGTCCTTGAGTAATTTTCCCAAGGTCTTTTTTTTTTTAGCAAGGTAACATTGGTTTATAACATTTTATGAGTTTGAGTACATTATATTTCTACTTCTGTGTACAGTACAGCAAGCTCACCACCAAAAATTTAGTTTCCATTCATCACCATACAGTTTATCCTCTTTTTTACCTGTTTTGCCCTCCCCACCCCACTACCCCTCTGGTAGCTCCTGTTCTGTTCTCTGTATCTATATGTGTTTGTTTGGTTTGTTCATTTACTTTGTTATTTTATGTTTGTTTTTAAATTCCACGTGTGAGTGAAATCGTACAGTATTTGTCTTTTTCTGGCCGACTTATTTCACTTAGCATGATACCCCCAAAGCCCATTCATGTTGTTGCAAATGGCAGGGTTTCATCTTTTTTTTATGACTGAGTAGTAGTCGTGTGTGTGTCTGTGTCTGTGTCTGTGTCTGTGTGTCTGTCCCAGGATCTTAAAGCTTGGTGGAGCTGGCATTTGACCCATCTAATTGAAGATACTGAGACAAAAGCCCACTTGGATATTATGGATCCAGACAGGATACTAGCGATGAGAAAAGTGCTTACTTAAGGCTTGTGTCCTGACTTAAAGCACAGCCCTGGTTGGTACAGACGTGGTTAGAAGGAAGGTGGACAGGCAGAGAGGAACTGGATTGGCAGATGGAGCCCATCTCTGAAGGATCTGACTCCCCAAAACAGTGAGCAGGGTGGTCGATATCCAAGGACTACACGACCAAGGGGGAACCACAGGCAGCCTGGACCAGGAAACAGATGATGTTCATCATCCAGGGACAGCGGGTACAGGTCCTGTCCTGACAGGGTTAAGTCACAGAGGCAACAAGTAAGCAAAAATCCTACTGTCAAAATGACCTCTAGGAAAAAGATTCTGAAAAATTCCTGTCAAAGGCCAGTATTCTGTGGTTTTTCATTGAATTGAAATACAGCTAGCTTTTTTCTCTAGCATTAGAACAGATGAAAACTAAAAGTACATATATTTAAATACTAACGTCAAACTTGGCACAGAAAGAGGCTCATACTGTAAGAGAACTGGAGAACTGAGACACCACCATCTACCCAATTAATTCATTTAGTCACTCATCACACATTTCCCAAGTCCAGTAGTTGCAAAGATAAATAAGACTGTTGCCTCACACTCACTCCGCATTGGGTCACAGCAAGTAGAATTCTCCAAACAGTTTCAGGTATTGTCTTGGTCTTGTCTCCCCTTTCTTTTCCCCCTCATTTTTGTCAAGCACGTGTGATTGAGTTCACATAAATTAAATGTGTAATTTATGAACAAGGAAATCCCGGCAGGTGGGTAGCATCAAGGCAAGCAGGATTTTCAGAGAGGCACACAAGAACCTGGTAGGACCAGGCCTGGGGGCAGGGTCATGGGCAGGGCTGGGCCAAGATCAAGAGCAGTTGATCACTCACTTGAGTGAGACAGGAAGGCCAACACTAGATGAAAAGAAAGGAAGTCTTGATTTTGCACTTTGGCCTGGGATTGCAAAGCTCTTAGCCTGGAGCAGAGCCCAGAGGTGTGAAGTGGTACAGCTTGTCCCATTGTAGAGCCCAGATTATACTTGGGGGCTCACCGTAAGCCGGGGGGAGGGAGTTGACAGACAGGAGGGACAGGCAGTATGGGTGAAGGAAATGGCCCAGCAGTGATGTGGAGGTGGGAGACCATGAAGTGTGTGCACCAAATAGTGAGATGTGTTCGGCTGGATCACGGAGAACATAGAGGAACAAGAAATTAAGATGGATAGACGGTTTGGAGAGTAGGCTGAGGAGTTGGCCATGGGGAGCTTGTGAAAGAATTTTTTTTAATTGGGGTTTATTAATAGTTGCTTTACAATAGTGTGTCAGTTTCTAACGTACAACAGAGTGAATCAGCTATGTGTATACATATATCCTCACCCTCTTCAACCTCCCTCCCCCTCACCCCCATCCTCCCCATCTAGGTAATCACAGAACCCCGAGCTGAGCTCCCTGTGCTATACAGAGGTTCCCACTAGCTAGCTACTTGACACATGATAGCTTGTGTACGTCAATCCCAGTCTCCCAATTCATCCCACCCCTGAAAAGGATATTAAGCATGGAAGTGATAACCTTCAGAGTTTGACTCCAGAAAGCACCCTCTGATGAAAAGGTAGGGTAATGGATTGCTGGAGGCAGCTTGGGAAACCTTGGGCTGGGTGATAAGCATGCCAGGAAGACTTGGTGAGTGGATAGAGTCTGTGGAACTTGGGACTGACCTAATGTCAACAACAAGGAGGAGGGCTAAATGAGAAGTATTCCAAACTCGAGGGGCTTTGTTCACTGTGCCAGACCCTCAAAGGCCAGAATCAGTCTTCCTCGCCTTCCATCTGTCGTGTCTAGCCCAGGGCATGGCACGTGGTAGGAGTTCAGTAAATGTTCAGCAAACAAATTAGTTAATTCATTGGGAGGCTCATGGTATCATCATTGGAAACCCAGTTACAAGGAAAAGGTTTGGGAAGGGAAGGTTAATAAGTTTACAGTTGATTGTCTTATAAAATTTGAAGCAAAAAAGTGCTCAGAGTTCTCTCCCTTTCCACAAAAGGCAGGCCCAAGCCCTCCACTGCCAGTGGTGCTTCCTTGGGGGAGTTGGTGGGGACCCCTAAGAAGACCTTCAGCCTGCTGTCCCTCCCAGGGCTAGAACCCTTTCCAGCAGGGCCACGGGCACCAGCTTTGTTTACAGAACACCGTCACTGCAGGGGCTTCCCCGTGTCTGCTCAGTAGCCTGTCAAGTACATGCAACTATTACTGTCATGTTACAGAGGAGAAGACTGGGGTTCAGAGAGGGTGTTATTCACCCAAGCCAGTCTCTGGTGTAAGCAGATTTGAGTGTGAACCCCCAGATTCCACTGTATCATAACAACATCTGATGATTGAGAACAGTTGGCCCTTGGCTTGCTCTCCATTGACTCAGGTTGGAGTCCCTGCTTTTATATGGTTCAGTAAAGGCTGCAGACAAATGAAGTCTCCTTTTTGTTTGTTTCTTTTGTTTTTGTTCTTAGGTGCTTGTGACTAAATTCACTAATTTCACTGGCTGTCAAGGCTGTGTTAAGGAAAATGGGTTTGAACTGCTGTGGTTTTTGAGTACTGGACTGAATGTCAGAAACCTTTGCCATCACGGGAAATTCTGTCACTCTGGATTTACTATCTGTTTCCCACAGCTGAATTCCTCAGCAGTGTGATTTAGCACCCTGGCTCCCCATCAACCAGTTTTGGCATTTATTTGAATGCATTACCCCACTGGTTTCCATAAACTATTTTACAATTGTTTAAAATAAATGACTGTTTATTTCCACAAAACCATCTGTATTTCTTTACAGAGCAACAGATAACTGTATGTAAAATTTGGTAATGTCACAGTGACTTGAGTTAAGAGAAACAGATTGGGTTGAAAAATTGGACGCTAAGGGACAGTGTTAAAGGTTTCCATTCTCTCTAACAAGTGATATCTGGATTTGAAGGAAGAAAAAATATTTCTTTTTTTTACAAGTAACATCTGGCCTCCTTTCTCCAAAGGGAAGTACACCCGCACCAGCTGGATGGGGACAGATTATGGACTCTAGGACTTCCCAGGGTGGCGAAGTGTCTGGCCCTGCACCTCCCTTCCTGCCTGAGCTGATGTGTGAAAGGCTGCTGTCCAGTGGCTTCCAGCCTTTTCCATGTTCTGAAGTTTTAGGTTACCTCTTCTCATTCTGATGTTCGGACACAGTTACTGTGGCTAGAGAAGACGGGCCTGGATGAGGGAACAGATTGACTAGGAGGTAGGACTGGCCCGGGTCAATGGTGGTCTTCTATTCTCCAGCCAGTATCCAAAGCAGCCAAGTGGCTCAGCTTTATCCACCCTAGCTCCATCCATCCCCAGGAAACCCATTCAGGTTTGGGGCACTGCTGGGAGTCTCCAACCAAAGGGGACTTTTGGAGTCCGACGGAGATAGAGCTTCAAGTCAGATAGTCTGGATGGTGGGCAGGCCGGCTGGGCTTCAGGGTCATCGTCACGTACAACCATCCTGGTACCTCAGCCATCTTGGGAATGCAGGACTGTGGAAATGTGCTCCCCCCACCCAGTGGGCGTGTGGAAAGTACGAGAGACAGGCCCACCCAGAGATCTTTTTAGAATGAGCCTCACAGAGAAGGCAGGCAGTGGCACCTGGGCAGAACTTTGACTCCTTGACAGGGAGAGCATGAGTGCTGGAAGAGTGAAGTAGAGATCATTCCAGACAGAAGGCATAGTGGGTTGAAACAGCCTAGTTTTAGAGGCTGTTTCTAGATTATTATGTCATTAGGTGGGAGGTGGAGAAGAGGGAAATGAGACCAGTGTGGCAGAAATAGAGGTTGCAGCCCCCTCTGGAGAGCTAGAAACACCCGCTTCTGTCTCTGGCTCTCTGAGTGCTGCTTGGAAAGCAGAGGCGGCAACCCAGGCACGTCACTTAGCCGATCCTTGGAACAACTCTAAGAGGTAGGTTCTGTTATTAGCCCCCTTTTACAGATGTGAGAGTCAGCTGCAGAAGGTTGTGTAAATTGCTCAGGGTCACACAGTTAATAAGTGGTAGAGCTGAAAATTCAAACCCAAGCAGTCTGGCTTACAACTGTTACACCATAGCCTCTCAAATGGTTTGGGGGTCAGGAAACCCCTGGACGGACACACACACACATACATCAGGGAACCCCCTGGATGAACACATGCACACGCGCGCGCACACACACACACACACACACAAACAAACACACACAGTTGAGCCTAGAGCAGGAATCAGATCAGACCTTCTCCCTACCCCCAGCTGCAGGGAATCCCGTGGACAGACACACACGCGCACACACATTAGGGAACCCGCTGGACAGATGGACGGACACACACACACACACAGTTGAACCTAGAGCAGGAATCAGATCAGACCTTCTCCCTACCCTCGACTGTAGGGATGGACTCCTGACACCCCGCCTTGTCACAAAGCCTGAGCTGAGGAAGGCATCAGGATGCCCCAGGAGGGGGTTGAATAGGCCAGACATACAGTATGGGATCCCTGTTGGTTTTCCACAGTACTGTCTGGAATCCATGAGGAGGTCAGGGCAGGCATGGGCTGGGCAGTGTGACCCTCGGTCTGTGGTCATTGGCTCTCTTTGGAATGGTCTCTGGGCACTAGCAGCCAGCCTCAGAGGCTTCATTCTTCACCTTTGCTGCCCAGCTCCTTTGAGCAGCTCCAGAAACCTCTGGGGCCCACTGCATGGCTTGACTTAGGACCACGGGAGCTGCTAAACAGGCTCTGTCCCATTTTAGTCCCCGGCTCTCCAGCAGCCACTGAGCCCACATCATCTGAAGGGAGGCTCCAGGGGCTTCCGTCCCTATTCTGGTCCTGCTGGAATCGTCGCTAAAGTTATTCAACCTCAGTTTTTAAAATTGGATTTTTAATGACAGTAGTATTACTAATATATGCCCTCTGTGAAAAAGCCAAACAAGATAGAAGTCTGTAACGAAAGCAAAAGCCTTCACCTTTGCTACTGCCTCACCCTACACCTGATGTAGTTCTAACAGAATAACCGTGAGAACAGTTTGACTCACAGCATTCCAGATTATGTTTGTATGTGTATGTGTTTTCAACAAATATGCATGCACACACACATGTAAATGCACATATGTAGCTGGGGTCTTACTTTATTAAAATGGATCATGTGCTATACCTTCTGTATCTTTTTAAATTTAATAATATATCAAAGTAATATTCCCATGTCTTATTAACTTAAGCTTAATTTTTTTAACAGCACCATAACATCCCAGTGTACAGATATACTATGTTTACTTTCTAGTTTCCTACTCGAGGATATTTAGATTGTGTGCACTCTTTAGTGTTAAATCAGCGCCACAATGAACATCTTTGAACACACGTCGTCATGTGCTCAGAGTCATGTTTCTTAGGCTAGATTCCTTTGTCGGGTCATTATTGTTGTTCAGCCACTCAGTCATGTCCAGCTCTTTGTGGCCCCACTGACTGTAGCCCACCCGGCTCCTCTGTCCTTGGGACTTCCCACGCAAGAATATGCATGTGTGTGTGTTATCACTTAGTCGTGTCCGACTCTTAGTGACCCCTTGGACTGTAGTCCACCAGGCTCCTCTGTCCATGGAATTCTCCAGGCAAGAATACTGGAGTGAGTGGCTGTTTCCTTCTCCAGGGGATCTTCCTGACCCAGGGATTGAACCTGCAACTCCTGCACTGGCAGGCGGGTTCTTCACCACCTGGGGAGCCACCAGGGAAGCCCTTGTTGGGTCAGGGTAGTTCAGTTTTAAATGCCACCTTATTGCAGTCATTCAGTTTAACAGAGGAAACCACCACCACCCCTGAGCACCTACAAAGAGCCCATTGGCTGCGTTGGAGCTCTGGGAGTAGAGAGTTGGGGTTTTAATTTTTTTGTTGTTTTTTTCCTTCTTTTGGCTGCACTTTGAGACATGTAGGATCTTAGTTCCCAACCAGGGATCAAACCCACACCTCCTGCATTGGAAGCGTGGAGTCTTAACCACTGGACCCCTGGAAGTCCTGAGTTGGCTTTTTAAAAAATTCCTCCCACCCTCATCTTCAGAGTGCCCTGACTGGGGGCAAGGGGGCGGAGGAGGACAATGACAAACAAATATCAGTGCTTCTAATACAGCCTGCCCCGGGCACTGAGAGGAACACTGCCCCAAAGCAGCTGGGATGAAAGAGCTCTTCTTAATTATGACAGGGAGTCGGACAGGGCTGCAGAGAGGAGGGGAGCTGCCCAAAGGTGTGCCTCCCGACCCCTCTTAGGAGCCCTTCTGCGAGGCTGGGTGTTCAAGAAGAAATTTGTTCTGAAGAATTATGGTGCTCTTGCATTTTCTCCTACACAAAGAAGAAAATTTCAGCTGCACGCCCTTTCCTTTCCTCCTCTTGGCACTTTCTGATTGATGATTGGAAATGATGGCAATACATAAACTATTTTTCTTTTTATTTTATGACCTGGTAATAGCAGTAACATATTTCCAGTAAATGTTTTCTATCGCAATAAAAAAGTTGTAACAAGACTAGAAATGGGTATAGTTAAACCCTAAAGAAATCACACTTTCAGAACTGTGGATTGAGGCAGTAACTCTGTAAATCATTTAACTTGGAAAGAGGCCCCCTCCCCCCAACAAAATCAGGGCACGCAGATGGCGCTCGCTTTAAGTGCTCAGCAGATAGGTGCCCTCATGAGAGCTGAGGGACTCTCGGTTTCAGCCCCTCGAGACCCACTGCCCACTGTCTCTTCCTCCTGGTCTCCCACCGAGTGTCTTCACTCCTTTCTGAACTGATAAATTCTCTCAACCTTACAATTCTTTTTTTCTAATCCCAAATTCAAGAAAATTGTAGAAAGCTCTTCCTGGAACACAGCATAGTGGTGTGGTTGAGAGCACAAGCCTGGACTCACACACCTGGATTCTCCTCCTGGCCTCACTGTGGACACGTGGCTTAACCACTCTACGTGTTTTCCTCCTCTGTAAAATGGACTTAGAATAGGGCCTGCCTCATAGTTTTATGATTCAGAAAACTAATGCAGGTAAAGGACTTTGTTAAGGGCCAGGAAAGTCCTCAGTGTCAGTCACTGTTGTTATACTCTAAAATTTAGAGCAAATTGATGGTTTTGTTTAAATTTGCATAGCAGTACAACAGCTGACATTTACTGAGTGCTTATTACATCCTAGACACTGTGTTCTGTGTAATCTTTGCAGTTACTCCACGAAGGTTTAGAGCAACTAATTTGCCCAGTGTCACAGAGCCTTTGTAAAAGAGCCGAGATTTTAACCCAAGTCTTTTAAACTCCAAAACTCAAACTTTAACCACCCCGTGTCCACCGTCTAGGATTAGATGCTCACAACAAGAGCAGGGAGGGTTACACTTTGTTTTCGTCTCTTTTTGTTTTGAACAGTGAGTTTTGGTTCTGCTTGGTGATCTTACTGTCCCCTGGCAGACAGCTTCTCACCTAGCTCTGAGAAACTGCTCTGAAGAGGTATGAGAGGAGCCAGGATACATGTGAATTTTTTGGCTGGGACATACAAGTAGTCAGGTACACATCTTGGTATAAGATTACTGCTAATCACGAAAAAACAAGAACAGATCAAGATGGTTACACTTTGAATAGTTCTGTCTCACACCAGACGTGTCCTCCTTTGTCTGGGAAAGATTTAAAGCCCATAATATTGAGAGCTTATGCTCTCAGAACTCCAGGGCCAGGCAAAAAGAAACACTTTCTTCCCCCTGTTTGGAGGCAGAGTTGCCTTGTCCTCAACTGGAGCTTGTTTAGACTCTGTTACTCCTCAGAGGATGGATGGCTGCTGCTTCTGTGTGTCCAGTATCCTTAACGTGCTCTAAAAATTAGTCCTTCCCCAGCCTTTGTCTTTAATTTCTGGTTTTAGCTGACACCTTCATTAATGGTTCGGTGCAAGCTTTCTGTCGACATGAAGACGACTGTGTGAAAGTGGTTTTGCTGCCCTATCAATAATGGTCATAATTTCCCCAATACTCTCATCAGCAGTGAATTGAGTCTTGCAGCAAAGAAATGGAAACCCCAGTGCAGTGGTTTTAAAGCGATTTGTCTTGTAGACGGCGTCTTATTTCAGTAAAATCAGGTCAGTGCAGCACTGCTGGGTCAGATCTAAGTCAGATACAAATTAGTTGGAGGAAATTGATCATTCCAACCTTTAGGTTATTTTTAGCTTCTGTAGCTTTTTAATATCTCTTTTTTTCCCTTTATTTACCTTTGTGTTCATAAAGCTTAATAAAGTTTAAATGTCTTCTCAGTTTCCACCAAGCCTTTGACAATAGGAAAGCATGCTATCTCCCACCCCATGGTAGCAGCCTTTCTTCACAGTTTTGGGGTTTGCTCCAGTTACAACGTTGTTTGAACACTTAAACCCACTCCTGCTCATCCTCTGGCCGGCCCCCTTTCTGGGGCTTGTTTATTGCCCACACTGGCCCCTCGACCAGTCTGTTCTTCGTTGCTATTGAAAGTTAATGGGGGCAAAATTGCATTCCCAAACATTTGAACCTGAAGTGGCCAGGGCCGAACTTAGTTGATCTCTGGTGATCGGTTCAATTTAGTTACGATTTTTTGCCATTAGGCCGGGGCTGAATGATGGTGATTTGGTTGAGGCCAAATGTCTGAAGAAAATTGGCTCTCTGATAAGAGTGCTGTTATCAGAGGGGGCTACCTTCTCATTTACATTTAGATGAGTATTGATTATTTATTTACTCAGAGAAGTGAGATTCGTTTCCAATCTTATCTTTCTCGTCTCTGCTTGTCAGCAGAAAGAGAGATAGAGCTCCTGACATCAGGCCAAGATAACAGCACTTTGTAGTAAAGATAAAAGTTGGAATGGGCCTTTTTCTAGTCTTGACTGAAAGGATAAGTTTTAAAAATTAGAACTGATGGGTCATGCTTTCAAAACCTTTCCTGAAGGTTTTGCAGTTTAACTAGGCAGGAGAATTGGTTTATTGGAACAGCCTTGGTCTTTCTTCTTTTGTAATAGGAATTGTATTTAATTTGATTATATTCGGCTGTTTCACTGAGAGCAAATTGTGTATTGGCTCAGAGGAGGCTGAAGTGTGACCTTATTGTCATGTCAGCTTGTTCCTTTCTTATTATTTAAATTCCAAATGATCCAACCCAAGCCTCAGAGTGGGTATAAGCTACAGTGGTTATTGCTTGCATATAATTCAGTGTTTATATTAAGATCAAACAGAAAATGATTATAGTCACTCCTAGAGGAAGAGTTACAAGCGATGGAGCTGACACTAAATGCAAACATTTTAGGATAGCTGTTGTTGGTTCTGAGCTTGGATATTGACAGCATCAGCTTGTCGGTAATGGCTTTGGCTCAGTGAGGAACTCGGGATTCAGCTGGCCCCTGCCACAGATCAGACGAGGCGTGGCACAGCTTGCCTCATATGGGTCTCCCTGCCACCAGTCTTCTCAACCCACTGTTGGGAGGGCCACCAGGAGAAGTGTACCAAAATATAAAGCTGATGATGTCACTTCCCTGCTCTGTTAGCATCTGTTGCTTATAAGAGAGAACTTAGACTTTGACCAACATTCTGGGCCAAGCCTCCTAGCCCCAGCGTCCCCTTGAACCCGCACAGAGCCTAGGCCTTTCCTCCGCTGAATTTCCTCTGGGCTCAGGCAGGGGCTCTTCAATACCTTCTTGCCTTTGCACATTCTCTTCCTTCTGTAGGGATGCGCTACTTCCCCCTTCTCCCAGCTCCCAGCCCCACTTCAAGACTAATTTCAGACGTGTCCCCCTCAGAGAAGGGAGCAGTTCATTGTCCCAGCTTCTGGATTCCCACAGCGCTTGTCCTGACCTAGGGAAGAGCACTGGCTGGGGCTCTTTGATATTTTTATCTGCTCATGTGTGTCTTGCCACCTCCCCCAGCCTGCAGGAGGTCAGAAATCACCTATTATTCATCTCTGTGTCTGGGACACTGTTGTTGCTTCTTAAATGTTTGCTAGGTGAATGTATCGATGGCATGGCCACATCACATATCTTTTGGTATCTGTGTTGCCGTGGTTTGTTCGATGGGGATGGTAGGTACTCATCATTTTTAGAGTATATTCTTAGGACCACAGAGACTAAGGAACTTTACAAATCCTGGCTGCTGAACAAGTCTCTAATCTCAAATGCTGCCTGTAGCTTAAAAGCAAGCTTGTTTAAATAGATCTGCCTGCTCTCCCACCTGCACTCCTACCTCAGACTCACATGAGAAAGGATACGGATGTCTGCTTGATGCCAGCATTCCCCACCACCCTGTACCATCGCTTAACAGGGCTGTTAGCTTGTGACTGAGGCTAGGGACCTGCCTAAGCCTCCCGCAGCAGTTCCTGCTCCATCCAGCCTGTTCTAACAGTAACAGCGGCTGCCACTGAGCCCCTCTAATCCTCACAGCACCCTTCTCAGGCACAATATGCAGGGATTGTTACTTCCCCAGAATGCATAGTGAGAGGGTACAGACGCCAGAGTTTTCTACTGAAAACCCAGCCCTTCCTCTTATTTGCTCATACTTAACTTTTTCTGGTTACAAACAGCTCTTTCAGGTTAAAGCTGCTCTTCCAGCTAACAAACGAAAAATAACGTGAAGACACATCCCTGAAAGTGTTCAGCCTTTTCCTTTATCGCTCTCCAGATAGGTGGGCCTTCACCCTGTTTTGATGCTCAGCAATAATAATGATAGGTTAATTCATTTATATCCCACTTCAATCTGAAAAGCAGTTAGAATAGATACACTAAAGGGATAAAAAAAAATGCATGAATTGGAAAACTCCCTGAAAGAAAAGGAAAATAAAGGTCTGGAGATTTAACTGACCCAGAAATGCGTGTTCAGTCATCACACATCTAGTGCTGAGCTTCCTCACAGGCAAAGGAGAAAGGAACACAGTATCAGTTAATTGCCAGATTTATGTTAAACTGTCCAAAGGTGCAAACACGCCAGTTTCTCTGAGGAACTACAGCATTTACCTCTAGGTCTGAAGGAGGTTTCTTCCGTGGATCTTTAGAAGTAAGATGCAGAATGATAGTGACAATGGTGTGGCCTCTCTCTCTTCACTCTTCAGGCTTTTGCCCTTGCTTCCCGTTGGATTTCAGCCCTCAGCTGGCCCTCAGCTGTTAAGCAAGGACATGCCAAATGCTTTTACATTTCAGGCGAGGATTAAAGAAAAAGCATTGAGGAAGCTGAACTAAGCATATATCCACCATCCAACAGATACTACAGATTCCTTTGAAACTTACATGCTAAGATGTTTGCTTTGGGTTTACAAAATCCCATAAAAATCCTGCCTGGGTATTATAACTTGGAGCCCTCCCAAAGTGCCCAGAGCAGTATTTTGTTCCTAGACCATTCGGTGACATGGTTTTACTGCAATAAATACATCATCAGAATGCCCAAGCAGGTTTTCTCGTCTCTGCAGAGTAACCTACAATCTTCCTTTTGCATTCCTCTGCTGTGAGGGAGAGGGGATGGAGCTCCATACACAGCTGTGACATTTTACAAACCTCTTTCCAAAGAGTGGATGTTGCCTTGAAAACGATGTCACGTTTGGTGTGAAAGAGCCTCATATTTTTATATAATCACTTCTTTGGCAAAAGTATGTTAATGGAAACTGACCTCACAGCTTGTCTTTATAAAACGGCTTTTGGCTGCTGGTTTTCCTCTCCTCCTGTGTCAGCTGCCTGAAAATCAAATTAACATTTGATAGAAACTAGTGTTTGATATATAGTAGGTCTGGGTTGTTATAATCTTGATTATCATCAACAGACATTTATTAAGAACATACAAGTGAGTTCAACTACGTCCATGTGTAATGTGTAGACTGCAGGCCTGGGCAGTCTGAGGTATGAAGCCTAGTTCCACCACTTCCTGTGGACATTGAGCAAGTTATTTAGCCTCTGTAAGTCATGATTTCTTCCTCTATAAAATGGAATTTGTACTCTTTACATCCTAAGATAATCAAGAGTGAAAGAGATGAGGTATATATATGAAAGGCCGACCACAGTACCTAGCACATGGTAGACCTTGTTCTCTTCTGTTATGATCTCTTCTAAAAGTCTGATAATGTGGATGACCATGGTGGAAGCTTAAATAACACTATTAATGTTCTGTTCTAACTGCTTTATAACTATTAACTTACTCACTCCTCAGACCTATAAAGTAGTAGCTGCTATTATTATCCCCATTTTATAGATGAAGAAACAGAGAGGTTAAGTACGTTGGCCCAAAGTCGCAGAGCTACGTTTCTCAGCCAGGACTAGACCGAGGCAGTCTGGCCCCAAGTGCATGCCCTTCATCATCGGGCTATATTGCTTCTCATGTATCCCCTGCCTCTCATTACACAGTATGACCTAGAGTTTATCAGTCTGGCCTTTTCAGAGGAAAACGTGTAAAATGGTCTTTCTCCATGAGCTGTCTCATCCAGCATTCAGGCAAGAATCATGAGAAAAATTCAGATTTGTAATAGGCAGTTTTCTATTTGGATCCAGATCTGGAGTCTCATCTAAGCTTAACTAGCCTCCCCTCCGAAAAGTTAAGACCCATCTGTCCTTTGCCATGTTCAGAAGTGGGTTAGCAAGTTGTTCTTAGTTTTTGTGGAAGACCCTGGAGAACCGAGAGCAAAAGATGATGCTCGATATTTTAGTTACTTAGAAAACCAGACATACATAGGAATATTCTTAAGAAAGATGGGGAGAGGATCTTCGTGGATAGATGGCAAAATAAGGTTGTCCTGTATTCCTAAGGAACCCAGATATAGCACTGGGATACTTAGCACTTGTGGATTTCACTAAAATAACTATTTCAGATCATTTATTGTAGAAATGAGTGTATAGAAACCACAAATAATTTAGAACCCAAATGAATCCACAGAGCTACCAAAAATATATACTTAAGGTATAAACTGTGGGGTTTTTTTTTTAATATAGGTCAGTCATTTATAGTTTGTTAAAGGAAGAAAGCTTCAAAAATACATAGGCTTTAGTGCCAAAGACCCTTGGTTTCATTCCCCCATCCTGCTTCCTACCTGTGTGATCTTAGACTGGTTGCATTGATCCCTCGCTTCAGGGTCCCAGTCTGTCAAATGAGGGTAGTAATATCTGCCTCTCAGAGTTGCTGTGAGGATTTAGTAAGGTAACATATGCAGAGTGCTTGGTATATAATGGCCGTGCGGCAATCTAGAATCATCATGATACTAGGCTCAAGGAGAAAGTCCTCCAGCAACTTTTAGGAAACAAATTATTTTTGTAGAAAAATCTACAGAACTCAAGAAACAAGGAAGTAAATATGCAATGATGGCATTTATGGCTTAGAGAGTGATGCAGGGACCTGTGTTTAGCGGTAAGGGACCCTTCCTAGTACTCCCTGCCTCCCCTGGTTTCCCTCATCCATGTTTCCCAGGCAGCCACAGAGACCAAAAGGAACAAGTGTATAATGGAGACCAGCCTGAAATACACCCTGAAGCTGCCAGGCCTTGGCTCCCAGAATCAGGAAGGGGGTGGCTTGCTTACTATCTACTTGTCAGGTAGGCAGAAAGCTCTGGACACCCAAAACCCTATATGCTGTGCTCAGAGTGACCATGCCAGGTTACAGGGTTACTGAAGATGAAAGCATTGATCTAAATAAACAGATAATATCTAGTTTCGATTAAAGTATCGCAAATGAAAGACCTATTGGAGATGCCACAGTGTTTGGTAGTTACAGTATCCTCAGAAAAATGGCATAGTAAGAAACTGGAGGACTTACAAGTATATATAATGTTTTTAAAATGATAAATAAAAATGGCTTTTATTTAAGTTGTTACAGGAAATTCGAAAAATACAGGAAACCACTAAGGAAAAATAAAAACAGTCATTATTGCACCCTCCAGTGTAGTCACTGTTCACCTTTTGGAAGTAACCTTCCAGTACACCCCCCATTACTGTACATATATTTTTCACCATTAAAACCATCTTACACATGTTATGTTATAATTTTTCATAAACTAGCATATTATAAACATGTTTGATAAAATCAAATACTTTTGCAACATCCCTTTTAATATCTTCATGGTATTTCACAATATTTTGTTTAGCCAGCCTCCCTGTTGGAGTCTCAGAGTTGCTCAGTTGTGTCCAACTCTTTGAGACTCCATGGACTGTAGCCCATCTGGCTCTTCTGTCCATGGAGTTCTGGCAAGACTACTGGAATCGGTTGCCATTTCCTTCTCCAGAGGATCTTCCCGACCCAGGGATCGAACCCGGGTCTCCTGCGTTGCAGGCAGATTCTTTATCATCTGAACCACCAGTTGTTAGATCTGGGTTATTCCCACATTTGACTGTCATTAAAAAAATGAGTTATTACAGCTAAACTTTATACCCACATTTCACTGTAAATTCATAGGAGCGAATGTCAGTGCGTATGCACTGTGTTGCTGGGAGATACCAGGGGTGTGCGAAATTAACAGGCCAGTATTTTAGAAAGCAGCTCCCCAAGTCTAGGGGTGGCTCTCCTCTCTCTAATAGGCCGAAGCTGCCCAGGGCTGTGAAAGAGGGGTGTTAGGGAGGGGACAGTGGCAGGTGAGGGGGCAGGGGAGAGGGATCTTAGGACTCTCTCAACAGCTAAGTTTCCTTCAAGCTCATCTGGGTGTGACTTGCAGTGACTACTTCCCACCAGTGAGTGTGAAAGCATCCGGTGACAGCAGCAGGCAGGCTTGGTAATTGACAGACGTTGGCACTGCCAGGTGGTGGCTCACGGAAACTGAGAATTATCTGTATTTCCATACCTTTATTCGCTTCATGTTTTTGGAATTGAAATTAAACTGTGTAGAATGTTGAACTGCAATGCATTCTTGACCAGAATACAGTGTACTAGAATTTATAAGAACTATATAGACTTCTGAGCATGCATGTCCTTAAATAGCTGTATGTGTCTTGAGCATTGTTAACTTAGGGCAGGCTTAAAACCTCTAAGCAGTGTAAAAAATGACTGAACCTATGTAAGAATTCTGAAAATCAGCAGAAATGCTAGTGAAATACCAGTTAGAGAAAAGATCAAATATACCATGAAACTGAACTCCAACTGCAGTGCTGCGGATGAACTTAGACCGTGGGAGAGGAATGACTTGAGATGAGTGAAATGCCTCCAAGACTGATGAAGGAGAGGTGTCGGATGTGAATAATCGACAAGATGACGACAGCTGAGAAACATATCCAAAAATACCTGTTCCGCCTGGGAGCCCCACAAGGCCTCTGGCGCTTCCTCAGATCTCTCCCACCTCCTGTCTGACCAAACATGCCTTTCATAGTCAAAATAATCAGACAGGTTCTTACACCTCTAATCTTTTCAATACCCATTAACAACAACAGGAGCAGTCTTTTGAATCCAATCATTGGATCGTTAGGTGTTATCTGAGAAGAACAAGGTTGTCATTTGGCTTGTCAAAGAAATACATGAATAAATGTATAAAATGCCCCAGTGTTTTAAGATCTTTCAGAACCCCCTTGAGATGAAGGGTAGCTAATATTCCTGGCCTTCAGTATTACTGAACCTGTGCCTCTTGTGTTTTCATAAATATTTCAACAAAAACATGAATCAGCAGCTACTATCCTGTCACTATAACCCCCAAACCTAGACTTTATTTTTTAACCCTATCTGCTTTTTAAAAATTTTTCTGCATTTTTGGGTTGTCATCATATTTGAGTTCTAAGCATACTTTATTTCTGCTTGTTATTGATTATTCATTATCATATGATAATTATAATGTTGTAGGAGTGCCTCCTATGAGGCAGGTACATTACTAAGTATTTTTCCTGTGTCATCTCTAATCTTCACAATAACCCTTCAAGGTATGTGTTCCCACATTACACATCAGGGAACAGAGATTCAGGGAGGGAAGGGTACCTGCTCCTATCTGGGAAACCATTGTAGCTGCAATGGTGGTTCCAAGTCAGTCCGACTCAAAAGCCTTTTACCTCTCATCTCGTTTAGGGGAGAACTGCACAAAAGTAGACCCGATAATAGAACAGACAAGTATGTGAAACCGTGTGGGGAAAAAAACTCATACTCTTCCACCTTGGATAGCTAAGACCCCAAGCAGACATCAGTGTTTTCCTAATGCGTTATTAGCTTTTCACTGGCGTGTGGTGTTTTCTCAATGTTCAGTTCACTGTTTCAGCCTCCTCCCCTCCTCCTGCCCCTTTGATCTTCCAGGCCCTCAGTACCGCCTGGAGAAGCAGAGCGAGCCCAACGTCGCCGTGGACCTGGAGAGCACCTTGGAGAGCCAGAGCGCCTGGGAGTTCTGCCTGGTCCGCGAGAACAGTACGTTGGCCTCCTCGCTCCGTGTCTGCTTTTGTCCGTTGCCACATGCTCACTAGTCCCGTGTCTGGGAACGCTCAGTGGTCTGGCCTCCCTAGGCAGATTTGAAGTGACTGTTTTCCAAAGCAGACCTCAGCCTTCATGCCAGAAGTGTAATCCCAGGGTGAAATGATTGATTTCATGCTTTTTGGTAAAGAGTCTGCATCCTGCTTGGCCCTCTGTGATTAATATTTAATCTGTTAAACTGTTGTCTTCCTAAATTAGGAACAGTCCTGGAAACGCTTGGAAATGTGAGGCCTTTTCTGTGGCAAAGGCTATTTTGTATATAAAGCAACTGGCCCTGTCAATATCACTGGTCAGTCATCAGGTTTTAGAAAATTCTGACCATTTTCATACTCTTGGCTGGAGGCAGCGTAGGGTGGTTCCTAGTGCTGTGTAGAAAGCCTCTTTAAAATTGAGTTAATTTCTTGCCTTCTCTTTAGAGTTTCAGATTTGTGAATTTTGGCCATTCCTCTCTTCTGTACCCCAGTTGACTTAAAGGAGCAACATGTGGAAACTGATCTCAGCAGCCAGCTCTCCCTCATTCCTGCTTCGTTCAGGGCTTTCCCACAGGCAGTTCCTTCTTTCCTCTACTCTGGTTGACTTTCTTATCCTTCTTCTCAGTTTAAATGTCACCTTGATAGAGGCCACCTGTTGTCTCCCTGTTCCCTCATTGCCTCAACCCCATCCATCCCTCACTTGGGTCCCCAGCTATATTCCATCATAGAGCATACTACTTTTTCTTCATGGCATATATTTCTGTTTATAATTATCTATTTTTCCACATGAATGATTGATGTCTGTCTCTCCCACTACACTGTCAAGTCGTTGAGGGTATACCTGATCCATACCAGATTGACCTTTATTAATTCACCTAATATTCACTCATCACCCATACGGGCCTTGCACTGCACGTTGGAACTCTGTAGTGGATTCTGTCTCAGATTGTTGACTTCTTGTTATTTGAATAAGATAAAAGTTTATTTGTTAGAATATTGGTATAGACTTTGGATATATAACACTTAGATATGCAAAAAATTTTCAGGTAACAAAGTATAATGAAAATTTTGAGCCTCCCTTCTCTCCCCTAATTCCTCTCCGGGAGACAATAGTTGTTCTTTGGTATCTTTCCAGGGATCATCTAAGCATATGCAAACATATTTTATATATGTGCATGAATAATACACCCACATAAAGACATATATATATATACACACACACACACACATTTGGGATCCCTGATGGCTTAGCTGGTAAAGAATCCACCTGCAATGCAGGAGCCCCCAGTTCAATCCCTGGGTTGGGAAGATCCCCTGGAGAAGGGATAGGCTACCCACTCCAGTATTCTTGGGCTTCCTTTGTGGCTTAGCTGGTAAAGAATCTGCCTGCAGTGTGGGAGACTTGGGTTTGATCCCTGGCTTAGGAAGATCCCTTGGAGAAGGGAAAGGCTATGCACTCCAGTATTCTGGCCTGGAGAATTCCATAAACTGTATAATCCATGGGGTCGCACACGTATTTCCCCCTTTTAGCAACAAATGGTAGCAAACTGTCATCAGTGTTCTACATTTTTCTTTTATCATTTTAACAATAAGTCACATAGAGAATACTGCATATGTTGCATCAATCCATATATTGTTCCATATATAAATTTACCTCTTTCTAATTGCTGTATAGTATTCCACAGTATGCTGTGATTCCAAATTAGATGTGGTTTGGGGTTTTGGGGTTTTTTTCTTTGAGGATAAGGTGCAACTTTCCTCTACTGGGAAAGAAAAGCTGTAAGGATTGATGGGTAAAGTTTTGAAATCTAGTCTCTTGTTCTTACTCTACTTCCACTTCCAGGCGTAGTCTTAATTAAGTTGTGTGACCTCTGTTAGCCTCAGCACCCCCATCTTAAAGGGTCTGCAGGGTCCTCTCACTGCTTACCGTAGAGTCAAAATCACTTTGTTAGTGAAAGAAGACCGTCCCAGCACATACAGAATGTGCCAGGGAGTCAGTGGTTTGGAATCAATAGAATATTATAACTAGTCTCTGTAAGATGGAAGTAAACTATAAAAACTATTTATTCTTTTTTAGAGAAAAGATTTTTCTTTAATTTTAAATAGAAAATTCAATCAGAAAAGCATATTGTTCCCCACTAGCTACCTATTAAGTTATACTGAGACAAAGAAAAATGTTTCAAAAATAAAATTTTTTTCACTTTTGTCACTGTATTTGATCAGGATAGGCTTGCTATCCTTAAAGCCATTTTAGAAGTAAGCTAAATTATAAGTATCTGTTGTGCAGTGTTTAAGGGGATACGCTGTCAAGCCAGACCCTCAGTTCACATTCTGGCCTTGCCACTAACTGGCTGTGTGACCTTGGACAACTTACTTAACCTCTCTTAGGTAGTTAATTTACCCTCATAAGGTTGATGGGCGGATTCATAAAGCTCTTAGAATGGTGCCTGGGACATAATAAAACACTCAATAAATATTAACTGTAATTAATAAATAACAGAGGAGCAGCATTCCTTGGCTCATAAAGCAGATGAGGCATGGGGCGCTCGGGGCTCTCAAGGAGGTGTGTGGCGGGGGGAGGGAGTGATGCAGAATGGAGGGGAAAAGGAGAGTGGGGGCCAGGGCAAGTGCGGAAGTCTGTGTCACGGGACCAGAGAGCTTAGAAGCGGGGTGCTTTCCGGCACCTGTGCTTTGGTGTCCCAGAAGAGGTACACCTAGAGAAAAAGCATTTGATTGAGAAGACTGCTGTAAGAGCAGGAATAAGCCTTTCAGATTTTCTTCCGTGGAGGGACAGGGCATGGCTTTTTCTACCAATTACATCAAAAGATTTTTTTAAATTATTCAGACCTTCTACTGTAAGACCTTATGCTATACATTTTGCTCCCTCATATATAATTGTCACAACCACCTTTCAAGATGCTTTTCTGATTGTAGAGAGGGGTTGTGACTTGTCCAGTGTTAGCTAGTCACTAAATGATGAACCAGAATTCTAAGTCAACTGTCTGATTCTAAAGCCTACCCTGAGATTGTTGATACAGCAACCTAAATTTTCAGTCCTAAGAAGGATGATGACAATCGTCTTTATGTACTATAAGAGAGAAGTTTGCAAATGAAGCTCACATGACAAGAGTTTCTGCCTCGGGACTGAGAGGCAGCATTTGTGCTTGGATCTTGGCCTAAGTAAGAAAGTGACAAGCCAAAGTCCTTGAGCTTTCCAGTTTGGATTCTAGTCTGATAATCTACTGCATCCTTCAGCCAACTGTCTGCTCGAAGCTGGAATCAGACCAGAAGGAAGCCTGAGTACATTATAGAGAGGATGTAACATTAGAAGATTTCCATTCTTGTCCAAGTGCCTATATAAATCCTGGCACCAGACTGAACCTCAGTTTCCTTTTCTACCAAATGTTGCCAGCGACCTTACACATTGATGGTACATGGGAAGCCCATCCAGAGCCTCAGAAGAAAGATGCCACGTATACTTACTTATTGTTTCCACAGCTTTAAGAGAGAAACTTGGAAAGTTCCCATCATCAGGGCTAAAATAGACCTGAAATTGAACCGGTTTTCTGGAGTACCACAAAGCGCCAGACACTGTGTCTTCCCTGTTTTATCGCTCGCTGGTCTGCCCACATGGCAGTTCAGCGTAGTGCTTAAAGCATGGTGTTTAGAATGAGGCAGACCTTAGCTGGACACTGCCACCTCTTACATCAGACAAATCAGGTCACCTCTCTGAGCCTCTGCTTCCTGTGTAGATGGAAGTGGCTCGGTCCATTTCACAAGGTTGTTGTAAGGATTAAATGAGATAGAGGTGCTGTTATTCTTAGGCTGGTGTGGTCATCATCTTTGGGCTTCCCAGGTAGTTCAGTGGATAAAGAATCTGCCTGCCAATGCAGGTTCGATCCGAGTCAGGAAGATCCCCTGGAGGAGGAAATGGCCACTCACTCCAGCATTCTTGCCTGAAAAATCCAATGGACAGAGGAGCCTGGTGGGCTGCAGTCCATGGGTTTGCACAGTGTTGGGCACAACTGAGCAACTAGGCACACACAGTCATCATCTTTATGTTACAGAAGAAGAAACTAAGGCTTTAAGAAGGTAATTTGCTCATGGTCACATGAATAATAATTAGGGGACCTAGAAAAATGTGTCTTCTGTCCACTAAGTCTAGTCCTTAAAGAAGTTGCATAGAAAGAAAATTCTTTAAATACCTGTTTAAATCTCCTTTGCTCTCCTTTTCTTTTCAAGGAGACCTTCCCTTATTTCAGTGCCTTAATGAAGTCTCCTTAATTTAAGGTTGCACTGAGGAAGAGCTTTACCTCGAGGTGGGTAGACCCTCAGATAGCTGGACTGTGGCAGAGGAATGTGTCTCGGGGTCTCAGTTTGTGGGAGTCCTTTTTCACCTCCTCAGTTTCCCCTTGAAGACCCAGGAAAGAAGGCACCTCCTTCTCAAAGCCTCCGCAGACCACCTGGCCGCCATTCCGTGGGCTCTGGTAGAGTCCTTTTCCTTACTGCTGTCTGATCACTGATTCCACTAGATGGATTTCCCTACTCCCACACTGGACTGTGACCACTCACCCCCACCCAAGGGGCAAGGACTGGATTTGAGTTCCCCCTACATCTCAGTGCCCATGGCCAGATGTGATTCATTTCTCAGGAGGGAAGGGAGCCTTTTGAGACCCCAGCATCACCAGGCTGCTTCCTGGGGCTCCAAGGTACAAGTGTGTGATGACATTTAAAAGGAACTTGGGTTTTGGGTGAGCATCTTTAGATATGAGAGTTTCATCATCTTTAAGTGCTTGGGATTTTCCCTCCCCCCCGCCCCCATCAATGTGCTCAGACGCTCAGTCATGTCCGATTCTTTGCAACCCCATGGACTGTAGCTAGCCAGGCTCCTATGTTCATTGGATTTCCCAGGCAAGAATCCTAGAGTGGATTGCCATGCCCTCCTCCAGGGAATCTTCCTGACCCAGGGATCGAACCCACATCTCATGTCTCCTGCACCGGCAGGCAGGTTCTTTACCACTGGCATCACCAACTCCCATCAACATTACTCAATAAAAAAACCAACTGTAGACAGTGAATGACTGCTTACACTGGTGTGTTTCCATCTCCTCTTCTTGGTGCTTATTCTTAGCGGGCCAATCCCTCCTCCCATGCGTGCTCTGTGCCAGCCCTGGAGACTCCCTCGGGGTTCTCCTTGGCTTCTGGAGGGTTTGCCTTCTTCGGTTACAAATGACTAATCTCTCCAATTTCTATCATGTGACTTAAGTACCAGGGCTTTAAGCCTCTTTTATCATACCACAACAGCAGTCCTCAAAAGCAGGAGAGAAAAAAAAAATGTGATCCTGCAAATAAACTCTTATTTACAAATGGTAATGACCTGTGGTGTTCGTGGTACATATTTTAGGTTGAATTACTGCTGAAAGCCGGTTACATGTCTGCCTCTGGTGGGGGGAAACGTGTTCCCTGTAAGGAGTTTTCTGTATGGGTAAGAATTTTTTCAAGTAGATATTGGATAATAGCTCCCTGCTTGCCACACACTAACAGAATTTAAATGAAACAGACACGGTATCCCCGAGGCCAGAATACCTGTGTCTCCGCCTCTTGCTGTCGGTTGCCTTGAGCTGGTTGGCAGTGTGTCGTAGGGGATGGGGGAAAGGCAGGATGTTTGGAGCCCCAGCGTGTCCTTGGGCAAGCCCTCCTCTGAGCTCCATTTCCCTATCTGTAAAACCCAGTGGGAATCCCTTCCCTGTAGAGCTGTTTTAAGGATTAAAGGAAACTGTGTGCATTAAACGCATGTGGTAAAGTGCAGTGCCCAACACGAGTCCTGGCCACTTGCTGTGTTTGTGTGTCCAGACACCCTGCTAGTCTGCATTTGTGAGTGGTGGCCTTTTACCTCCCTGTCATTCCTCTTCTCCCTCTAGATTCTTAGACTTCCTGTGGGCCCCTTTGGGCAGCTGCCAGCACCGAGGGTGAGTGATCCCTAGGGCAAAACACAGTGCTGATCTGAACTGGAAACAAGAGTGTGCCCTGTCCACACCGACTTCTTCAGCAGTGAGTGTCTGCCTTGTGCTCTTTGGGCTGAGAAATTCCACATAAATTGCATTTTCACTTCCCCCCTCTTTGCTGAAAGTCCCCCCCCCACCCTTTTCATTTTATCATTAGGTAGTAATTAGTATTCAAGGGAAATTGGTCTTAATATATTAAAATTGGTTAAGTGCATTTAGACCTGTACCACAGCCAATGTCTTATTGGAAAATGTAATTGGGGACTCTGTGTATGTAATTAATTGAATTACAATTAAGAACTTTCATTAAGCGATACACTGGTACATTAGAGCAGTGAGGAAACATGTTTGACGAGCCGCAAACCCCGTATGGGCTCTAAGTGAGGGCACAGAGATTTGTGTCCCTCTGGTGGGCTCTTGGCCCTGGAAGCTGCCCTGCAGACCCTGCCTGATGGTCAGGTGACATTTCTGCAGTGACTCCCCTGATGGGAGGTAGGGTTCTTCCAGCGTGCGTGCCCTCATTCTGACTCTGGAGTCAGAGAGAGAGATGCCTCAGTGTTGATCAGTTGTTACAGTTCTTAAGACATTTTGTCATGTAAATTGTCCAAAATGCCCAGGCTCTTTAGAAGACTCCATTACTTTTCCTGTGTTTTGAACAGGGACAGACACAATAGAGGAAGAGGAAGTAAGGGGAATCCGGTCACCAACCTGACTTCCAGGCAGACCTGTAATGAGCGAGTGGTTCAGACCCATGCATGGTCATGATTGATCCTGTATAGCCCTCACTCTGGACATAATATTTGCTCATTCATCCTCCAGACACGGATGGCCCCTCCTCTGGGCCAGTCACTGTCCTGGGATAGTAGAGAGGATACACAGCCTCCACGTCATGGGGTTCCCGGCTGCTCTGAGTGCTGTGAAGGGTATGAGACTGTATAGGAGGGCTCTGGAGCTGGTGAGCGTAGGCCATAAAGCTTCCTTGAGGAAGAATGAAAAGGAGTCATTCAGACCATGAGTATGGAGAATGTTCCAGAAGCCAAGGGACTACTTGTCCAAAAGTCTTGAGAAAGAGCTTGGCGTGCTTGAGATGGTATATTTGAGTGGAGTGGAATGAAATGAGCAGGGGAGAGTGTGCTGAAAGATGAGACTGGGGGCCAGACAGGAGCGTGAATGCAGAGCTTAAACCTTCCCCTACCTCCATGATCTGCTCTTTTTAGGAATTCTACAAACCTGAAATCGTTTCCTTCTGATCACCTCATAAAACAAGATTATCCTGATTTATCAAGGGTCTGAAATCTCCCTGTGGAAAGGCTCTGACTCCAAGAGCTTAATCAATTAGGCAGTGACAGCACAGATCCCTACCTGGTTGTAGCATGGCAAATTCAGTGAAGGCTATATCCTACTGTATGATCCTGGAGGCTTTGAAGAGATTACTGCACGGGGCGTGGGACTGTGCATGTGTGTGTTACAGTATATCACCTATTGATTATTTTTTAGAGACCAGCAAAAATGACTAGTAGCCAAAGGGAAGTGTTTAATAGAAGAGAAGTTTGGGGCTTATGAGTCTTTGGGGACTTAAAAGGACTTTGGGAAAAAAATGTGATGGATATAGAATGCTAAAGGAGAGTTTTTCTCCATGACTCACTCGCGCACTACTTTGAGTCTTACCAGAGGAGAGAGAGTTAGGTTTTATCCCTGATTGTTCTGGCAAAGCCAGGCATGGTTGTATTCTCCTTAGATACTGTTATGGCCCATGAACTTGTACATTCCCAGTCCACCTAAGGATCATTTTTTACCCAAGGGGTTATGTGGTGGTTAAGGGCACAGTTTGCAGTTAGGCCTGGGTTCCTGTCCTAACTCCAGCTGGTGTTAGTTGTATGACTCTACCAGCAGCATGACTTTCTGAGCCTTATTTTTCTCACTTGTGCAAGGAGGAGACTATTAGCCAACTTAAAGAAGCATTGAGAAAATGAAGTGAGATGATGTAAGTGCTGAGCGTAGTGTCTGCCGTGTGGTAAGCACTCAGTAAATGTTCGTTGCCATTGGAGTTGTTGATGAGGCAGGGTCCCTGTCTGGTGAGGCTGTCTGAATGGAAAGTAGGATTGATGTGTCAGGTTCTAGCAACCGAGGTAAAACACAAGGGATGCTGTACAACTCAGATACTGTTATGGTTAACGTGTGGCGTCAACCGCATTCAAGCCACCAACAGCATTTATTGAGCATCTACTCTGCGCTCTGTAGGATGGAATGTTCTTGCCCTCAGGGAGCCCATAGTCCAGAAAGGGAGTCCAGATACTTATCATGTAAGATACTTATCATGAAAGCCTCAGCAAAGGGTGACAGGATTTCAGGGAAAAGATCAGGAAAAAACTCCATGTGGATTAGACCTCTAAGTTTATAAATTTTAGAGTGGAAAGGACATTCTGGCCAGATGGTATAACTGGAACAAAATCCAGTTTGGCTGAAGCCGGCATTGTTCTATCTGGGGAGCAGCAATAAGGGTACAGGATAGAATGAGGCAGAAGGTAGTTTGTTTAGTCTTCACTCACTTGCACAACAGTATTTTACTGCATGTCAGGTCCTGAGATCATAGCGCCTGTCTTTGAAAACTCTTCCCCCTCCACCCTCACCATTTTATTTTCCACGATTCCCCTCCGTAGACTCTTTGCACCAGCCAAGTGCAAACACTGCTGCCATCCTCCAGTGTTCCCAAAGCACTAGTATAGCTTCTGGCGCATGGCTAGTGCTGGGTGACTATTTGGGAGGAAGGGTCACCAGGGCCATCATGCTACAGAGAGTGTACATATGAACTACTCTGCTGCTTAGACGCTCAGTCATGTCCAGCTGTCTGTTACCGCATAGACTGTAGCCCACCAGACACTTCTGTCCATGGAATTCTCCAGGCAAGAATACTGGAGTAGGTTGCCATCCCCTTCTCCAGGGGATCTTCCTGACCAAGGGATCAAACCCAGGTCTCCCACATTGCAGATAGATTCCTTACCATCTGAACCACCAGGGAAGCCCACAAATAAGGACGTAGCAAAGGCCACTGAACTTTGGTTGAGCTCTAAAGTTGACGTGGATCTTTTTGAAGCTGAAAGACAGAAGTTGCTTTAACTTCTAACTAGATGAGGCCTTTTAGACGTAGGCCTTGTAGACTTGACCTGAGACTCACTGAATCATAAAGCAAAGTTTGATGTTCCATGTAGTTTGTGTCCAAGAACATAAGACATCTGCTGGAGGCGTACATCAAGTTCATCTGAGCTTTAATTTAATCATCAATGCTCATTTGTCTGAAAGAAAGTTATGTGTGTACTGCCTCTTAAGTTTCTCCCTCAGCTCCAGTGAAATCATGTAGTATATGAAAACACTTCTTAAACAATATTAGTTGTAATTAGCCTTGGTCTGACACCTGGCAGGAAGCCTGTTACTCTAACGGTGTGTGACTGGCTTTCTATTTGTGGTTGTTGTCAGGTATGTAACAGGTGCAGAGCTGTACTTGCACTTTTGTTTCCCATCATGGTTGTCCAATGGGTGTCCAGGGACAATGAAGACGTGGCGTAAGAACCAATACAGGCAGCAGTTCCCAAACTTTTTGGTCTCAGGACCTCTTTATACACTTAAAAATTATTGAGACCCCAAAGAGCTCTTGTTTATTGGGTTATATCTCTTTATTAGGAATTAAAAACTGAAAGATTTTAAAATATTTATGAATTCATTAAAAACAATGGTATGTGTTAACATTACGTGTTAACATAAGTAACGTGTTTATTAAAATTTTTTAAAATAAAAATGTTTTCTTATAAAAATGTAATGATAAGAGCAGCACTGTTTTGGTTTGGGTTTTTTTTTTTTTTTCTTTCTCTGAAAAGCGTTTATTTTTGTACTATCAGGAAGATAAGTTATTGACTAATCCTCTGAGCCAATGGGCAACTGTTTTCTATTTTTGCAAATTGCTATAATGTTTGGCTTAGAAGGCACCAGGATTTTCATACCTACTTTTGCATTCAGTCTGCTACAGTACATTGTTTTGGTTGAATTATTCACAGAAAATTTGGCTAACAGAGATCCATTGTTGGAAAAGAGCATTTCAGTAGCCTTTTCAATAAGGGTGCATATGAATTTTTGTTACTCTACCAAAACTCAAGTGGTAGTTACTTTAAGGTTGGTAGCGATGTGGAATCAGAAATGTTATCAATGAACTTCTTATTACTTTGTGCACTTGCAAGACAATAGATGTAAAAGGGCAAATCATGTCTTACTGTCATTATTATGAAAATAGTATTGAGGTTATAGACCCACCCCACCCCCCCACTTCCTTCACCGCGCCTGGGGTCCTGAGCTGACTGAGGTGACAGTTACCCACACCGTCCCTTCCTTGCTCCTGCCCGCAGGAGCGTGGTGCCTCGGGAGGGGCAGCAGGGGCGGGGTCTGATAGGTCTGTCCTGCTCTGCCTCTTCCCAGCAGTGGGGCCTCGGGCACGCTTCTGACCCACTCCGGACCCTCAGAGTCAGAGTTCGGCTTTGAGTCTGTGTCTCTGAGCACAGTGTTCCAGGTTCTTTCCGGTGATTCCGAGCCCCAAGGCCACTCCTTAGCCCTCGTGCTCTCTGCCTCCTTGCTGCTTCTTTACCTCTTTCTCTCCCTTCCTTTTGCCCCTTCTTCCCGGGCCTGGTTTTGCCTTTGAGACAAGTGCTGCTTCTCGCTTCCTCTTTGCTGATTCCTTACTCCAGGCACCTCAGCTCCTTCCTCTCTCGGATTTTCCGCTTGTCCCTCAGTGCTTTCTGTATCCTGAAAGTGCTCTCTGTCATCCTTCCAGAGCCTGTTGGCAGTCCATTTGAGCTCCGGTGCTCAAGTCACTTTTAGGCCCCACCCCAAAATTTGATCTATCACAATACATCTTTGAGTTATTGCAGCTCGAGCGTTTTGACACGATACATTATGGTAATCCATGGCACATAGAGACGTGAACACTCCCGACTTTGACAAAATGCATTGTGAAGTCTTTGAAGGCACCATTACAATTTATCTTGTCATTCATGAGGAGACCCAGTTCAGCATTAATGTAGATGAACACAGTGTGGCTTTTGTTTCATTTAATTGCTTGTGACCTTTTTAATTGCTAATTTAGCAAAATACCAAAGGGTTATATTTCAATTAAATTAACAGTTTGGGGAGTGGTTTTTTAATGTTTACTTTTAACATATTTGGGTTCTATTTTTTTTACTTTGAGTAGATAAAAATGTCTCCTCTTAACAGAAGTGGTTTTGAAATGTGAAGTTGATTGTACAGTAGTATCTTTTAATATGCATATGGTACAGTGCCAGACATCTTTCATGTGTGGTTGGGCTCACCCCTTTCCAGAAGGATCCAGACAGTAAAGGTGTACATGCAAAGTCACAACCTGTCTGGTAAAAAAAAAACCAACAAAAAAACATGCTTTTGGTGTAGCAGTTTGCTTCAAATGTGTGCCTTTAGATGACGTGTCTGTCATGTGCGTCATTGGGCACGTCTCTCTGCCTTGGCGTGTTTTCTTGGTACTCTGTACTGAGTTTGTAAGCTCCTGAAGGTCAGGAACCCTGCCTTCTCCTCAAAAGTGTCCCTTCCCAATCCAGCATGCTGCAGGCATGGGGTCAGGAGTCACAGACTGCATGGCTGACTGATCTGTACACACACACACACACGTCCCCTCCAAGCACAGGCACTCCTGAGCCTACTTTGAGAAGTGGCGCCGGAGTTCCAGGACCAGAGGCTGTTCCCATCCAGCAGATAAACCTGCTTTAGGGTGAGGGGCACGTGTCAGAGGTGAGTGCAGGACTGTTCCTTCCTTCTCCGCTTCTCCAGTGCAGTTACCCTTCTGATCATAAAAGTAAACATGCCCCTTGTCAGCCGGGGCCAGGCTCGGAACTCACCCAGGTATCAAGAGGACTTAAACCCCCAAATGGGATGTGAATTTACACTGTCAGAGAGTGGGAGGTCAGTGCGAGAAGCATTAGTGCGTTGAGCCAGCTCCAGCTGTCTGCGTCTTGAACAAAATTAATATGAGGAAATTGACAAGCCCTGCTGGTTATTCCATAGCTTTAAGACCTCTACTAAAATCCTATCATCTCATCTGCCCATTATTAACATTTCAGCAAAATATAAAGTTTTCATTAATCTCCCACAGCAAATTTAGGAGTGAAAACTGGCACTTGTTTGAGCTTTTAGGACTACATTAGCTGGTGTATTAAACAAAATATGTCATTCTTCAGTAGCTTCTGCAAGAAGCTAAATCAATTTCCAGCCATATTTATGCACCACTTTATCTAAAAGCATCTGAATTATCATTTACAGCTAAGATGCTTTATTAGCAGCTGGCATTGAAATTGCTCAGTAAAAAATTATATGTCACGTTATAGTAATTTTTAAATTGGTTTTAATCCAACATCATAAAATGTAAAACTCTTAAGTATGGTTTTTTAAAAAAATAATTGGCATTTTAGCATAAATGAGCTGTTACCTCTTTCCAAATCAAATACCTGCAATATTTAGAAAATACTAATTAGTAAAGAAAACAGAAGTTCTTGAGCTAGGTTGTATCTAATAATGGCATTTTTCTCAGAAAAGATGGCTTTCAGTGATTTAAAACATGAAAGAATTTTAGTGTTTCTCCAAAATTCTCAATTTAGGAGGTTCTAAAATAGAAATAAACACATCTTGGCAGTTCTGTTTTAGTAAAAGGTATATTTAGAGAAAGTGAATAACTATTCAATACTTTAATTTCTCCTTTTGGCTTGGAATGTGCATATTACTAGGGAAACCATATGATCCCAACATCTCTATCCAAAATCACAAGTTTTCCAGAGAGAGAGGGGGCAGGGTTACCTAATGGGCCTTCTTGCAAAGGTTGAGTGCCACTGTGTCTGTCCTAGCAATGTGATGTTGGTTAAGTCATGAAACCTCTCTGATCCTGAGGATATAGTGCTTGGTATTCATCCAGTAGATTGCTATTGAGCTCTTGCTTTATTCTGTACGTGGTAGCACTAGCAGGGTCTGGGCGACGGTGTTTAATAAAGCAATCACTCTGTCTCTGCTCTTGGGGTTACAGTCTAATGGCAGAGACGGGCGATTACTATCTGTGATAAATAACCTGAAGGGAAATGCAGGGTGCAGTGACAGGAGCAGCTGAGCTAGACTCAGGATTCCTTGGAGTGTCGCTTGAGCTAAGCTCATCAGAGGGATGAGGAGGAGGCCTGGAGGAACAGAACGGGAGGGAGCAGAAAGGGGAGAAGGATGACTTGGGCAGAGAGGGCAAAATGTGGACCATGTCCAAGGCATCCAGTGAGTGCTGAGACTTAAAGGTGAGGCTGCAGCCTTTCTGAGTGGAGTGCATCATTGTAGGTGCTAGGATGGTCCAGGCTGGCAAGAGTTGTCGTGTTTGGAAATAGAACATCCAATTCCTAATAAATCAGTTCAATGTGAAGGCATCAGAAGCCAGCTTTGACTTAAAAGCCTGCCCTGTAAACAATAACTGTGGGAAGGAAAGTGTGTAATTGGCAGGCATAATAGAATTTTCCAGTTTTATGCCCAAACCTAGAGTTTTACATTCCTCCAACCCTGTGCCAAGGAATTCTCTCATGGTTTCCCTGTGGACCCCGCTCTGGGTTCTCATCACAAGGCCTCGGGCGCCCCACTCTGGTTGGCCTTTTCTAGACAGGTGCGTCCTCCCCGCAGCAGCTGCGCATTCAGAGGACCACATTCCAGACTTGGTAGTAGGGGGTGACAAGAGTTAGTTTAGCTTTGCTTGTATGACCTGGGCCGTATGACTTTGCCTCCACAGCCTTGGCTTCTTCATCTGTATGATATGAAAATTCTAGGAACTTCCTGCCAGGTTGTCTTGAGACTTGAATGCATGTGTGAAGTACTCGGCGCCATGCCTGATGCTTGAGAACTTCCATGTACTATTAATAGCTATCATCATTATTATTGATTTGTTTAGCAGAACTTAGTGAGAGCATGCCAGTTGCCTGTCCTGCTTGCAGGAGAAGATGTAGAGATGAATAAGAAACTTCACTTATCCTCACAAAGCTTCCAATTTAAGAGCAACCACTCAACAATTCTAGTGCAAGGCTGAACGTGATCCACTGTGACAAGAGAATAAAAATAACCATGACTGCTATTTATTACGTGTATTGTATGTTAGATTCTTTCAATACATTTTGATATTCTATGGATGGCAGATTCTAGGGTTCAGAGAAATAGTCACATGTCCAACGTTACTCTTGGAGACAGAGCCAGAAGTTGAGCCCAGGTCTTCCTGGCTCCAGAGTCCAGTATAAACCAGCTGCTATGGAATTCAGGGAGAGCTGGAATCTGACTAGCCTGGGCAGAGTTTTGACAGAAGGGATGTTCTAGGCCAAGGGTACCACATGAGCAAAGGCCCAGAAGTAGAGAAACCTGGACTGTACACAGTCTGAGGAGTTTGAGAATTGCTTAGAGAAGGTATGTGTGAAAAGTGCCAAGTAGGAAGCTTTTGTTTCAGGAAGACTGGACATCCTTGATTGCTTGACTGAAAAGAGTGTGCTTCATTCAGGAGGCCTTGGGAAGCCAGGGAGGATTTCTGAGCTCCAGTCTTCTTATTTGTCCCCAGTATCTGAGTATTTGGTGTGCACAAAGCTCTGACTAGACGTTTGATGAGTGAGTAACTGATCAAAGCTTTAGAAAGACAAACTGGAAAGTCCTGTAGGAGCTGGATTGCTGAGGAGCCTGATGGCCAGGAGGCCACTGACTGCCACGGCCATCTGGGTGTAAGCAGGCTTGTAGCTGAACCAGTGGAGGCTGTGGGCCATGGGACACGGAGCTGATAAACTGATGGTTTGAGAATCTTGGAAAGGACAAGGATTCTTCAAGGAGCATGGATTACTCTTATAATCACGAAAATTATTAGAAAAAGAAGCAAGAATCTGAGTAACCGCGTTTTTGTGACTTGGACTTACTCTTGTGGAGACAGAGCTTCTGGTGAGCAGGAGTTTTTCTGCCCTCTGTATGGCTGCCGGTCTGCCAAGGGGCTGCCACAGAACAAGGCAGTGTTTGTGGAATTAATTGTTGAGTGATTAATATGTTACCGTTCTCTGTTTACTGGAATGGCATTATTAAGTCATCGCTCAGCCTTTTCTTTTCCAAATTAAATAGCCCATATTATTTTAATTTATCCCAAAGCATTTTAAAGCAGACACCATTTGCCAAGCCTCATGTATCTTTATGTGTTAAACTGCTTTTTCCTCCCCAGGTTCAAGGGCAGACGGGGTTTTCGAGGAGGATTCGCAGATTGACATAGCTACAGTGCAGGATATGTTGAGCAGCCACCACTACAAGTCATTCAAAGTCAGCATGATCCACAGACTCCGCTTCACGACCGACGTCCAGTTAGGTAAGTGCGTGGACAGATGACAGACTTTCTGTAAGTGGTCAATGTCGAAATAGGGAGAGGAACAATTTGCCGCTTTTGTGTGACCTGAATGACGAACGGCAATTTGTTTTCAGAGCAAATGTTGAAACAATGAAATTTAAAGTCACTCCTTTTTGCCGCCTGAGTGCTCTATCTTGTCTTCTTTTTTATGAAGCAGAAGATTAGAAATAGAACTAACTTGAGACTCTTTTCAAACTGATTGACTTTTGTGGAGTTCCATAATTTCCATTCTATAATTTTCTCACATCCTCTCCTTAGAACTGCTTTGTAACATCGCCACTTGCCTGTTCTCATTCCGTGAATTCATTGCTGTTCATTCATGCCTTTATTCAGGAGGCTTTTTTTAATGATCTCAGAAGCTATATTTGGATCCTCACCAGATAATCTGGAACTAAAATTCAGTTAATATGTGGGGTTAATTTGTTTCCATGAAGCACTGAATTTCTATTATGACTTAAACCTAACAGGAGTAGAAAAAGTGCCATGGTTGTCAACATGATGTGAACACCACACCATCTTCATCCTCCTCATGGCTGTTACCTAGAGGTATCCTCACGTGTGAGTGCTTTACGTGTGTTACTAACCTACCTAAAATATAGGTACTTTTACTGTCTCCATCTGACAGAGAAGGTATTAAATAGATGAGGTGCAGAGAGGTGACGTCTCATGCCCACACTCACACAGCAGGTGGTTTCAGGGAAGAATCCTGGTCTGGCCAATGTGAGTGCCCCTGTTTCCTAACAGAGGACGACAGGAGGGGGGCAATAGGTACAGGTGCCAGGCCTTCTCAGTCGGGGAGCTGGCCTCTCCCTGGGCTCTGCTGGGACCTCAGCCACACCACCCCTGCCTGGGCATCCTTTACTTCATGTGCAAAGGGAGAAAGCTTGAATTCTAACTCTAAGACTCATGAATGTTCTATTTCTCAGAAAGGTTTCATATGTGTCTCATAATAAAACCTTTTCTTACATGGGCATTAGTCCAGCTAATGTGTAATAAGTCTCAAAAATCTCTCAAATATCTCTTACCAGCTTGACTGACAGGAGCTTGAAGTAAGCTGACAGTAGCTTAGTAATTAAGAGATGAGCATTGGAATCACATCTGGTTTAAACTGTGACTCTGTCAACAACCAGCCATATTAGGCAATGTCTTAATTTTTCTGAGCCTCGATTCTGTTCTGTTTAAATGAGAGTGTGAGTGTGCCAGCTTCTTAGCATTACTGTGGGGAACAAGTCAGATACTCCATCGAGCTTATTAGCCAAGGCCTGGCAGTTGGTAGACCTTCTTAAGAAAGATCTGTTAGTGGAGATGCAACATAGTGGAAACTTGGAGGACAGACTCAAGAGTTAGAAGTCTCGGTTCAAACCCTGACTCATTCGTTAGCTATATCAACACAGGCAAGTGATGCAAAGCTATAGTCTCCTCATTTGTAAGATGAATAGTCTCTATCTCACAGATGGGGTGATTGTGGGGACCAAATGTCTTATCACACATGGAATACTTAGAAAGGCACCTGGCACATAGCAAGTGCTCAATAAACATCAGCTTCTAAGATGATGGTGATTATGACAGACTAAATAGAGAAATTAGCACCAGTATCTTAGAGTCAGAACACACAGAACCCATCTTCTTTCCCCCTCTGTAGACCTCTTTATCCCTCCTCACAAAAAACCTCCAAAATGGTACAAAAGGCTTATTTAATGTTGATTGTTAAAACATAAAGTTCTTCAGTGTTTTTCTTCCTAAAGGTGCTTTTTCTGGTATCTCTCACAGAAGTAAAAATAATGAGGTGGCTCAAAAACAAGCCAGAAAGGGGGTGAAAGTACATGCTGAATGGTTCCGTCTATATAATGTTCAAAAATACACAAAGATAATCTGTAGACGTAATGACAGTGGTTATCCAAGGCTGAAGAGACTGCAGTGACTGGAGGGGATGCATCTGGGGTGCTGGTAAAGCTCTGTTTCTTGGTCCGGGTGCTGATTACATGATTTCTGTAGACTTGGTGGGAAAGTCAGGTTTTATATAGTCTTAGGATTTATGCACTTTCTGTTTGTATATCCTCAATTAAAAGTTTGTGAAGATAAGAGTGCTACTCAGACATCGTGCTTGCCTGCAGTTCTTTCCCAGTAACAGAAGGTCTGCTTTTTCTGAGTGGTTCTAACTTTAAGAAGCCCAGTAACTAGCCTGACTGCAGATAGAGGTCCAGGGTACAAGACAGGGATCCTCCCAGGCGAGCATAATCAGCAAACCCATTCCTGCTGTCTCCCCAGGTGGAAAGCAGTGCCTTGGAAAGATAACCGATAGTGTGGATTTCTTTCCCCAAAGTTTTTCTGAAAGGTAAAAGCCAAACTTGAATTTATGAGATTCTGATCTGTATATTAATCCAAAGGGAAAAGCTCACAAAAGGATCTGTGCAAAGACACCCAACTCTGCAGGGAACAGTGGGTTTGAATCCCAGCTTTACCGCTTACCTGCAGCCTAATCTTAGGCAAGTTCCTTCCTCTTTCAGTCTTCATGTTTGACATTTATGAAGTGGGAATTATAATGTTTACCTTTCAAGACTGTGTATGAAAGCGGCCCACAGAAGTTTATTTTAATGTTATCATTGTCATTAACATTTATTTTATTTATTACTTTCTCTCCTGGTCCACCATCTTCAAAGTATTTAACCAGATCACTCAGATTAGGTAGTGGCTCTGTTGGCGAGGGGCTTCCCTTGTGGCTCAGCTGGTAAAGAATCTGCCTGCAATGCAGGAGACCTGGGTTCGATCCCTAGGTTAGGAAGATCCCCTGGAGAATGGAAAGGCTACCCACTCCACTAATCTGGCCTGGAGAATTCCATGGACTGTACAGTCCATAGGGTCGCAAAGAGTTGGACACGACTGAATGACTTTCACTTTCACTTTCTATTGGCAGTGTCATGGTGCGGACTTGTCAGGTAGGCATGGATGATGCTGGTAACACAGGTATCTCTCTATAGAGCATTGGTTCTCAGAAGCCAGATGACTGGGAAGCTGGTCGTGGTCACCTCTGGATGCTTCCAGTGACACCCATAGCGCCCTCTGGTGGAGAGTCACAACTGAGGCACTTCTAAAATAGGTATCAGAGCATTTGTTTCCATTATGAATCTAAATTTAGCCTTTAGCATTATAAGCAAAGGCTTCATTAATTAATCTTAAGCACAATAATTTTGTGACAGTCGGATAACCATGCCCATGAGTACTATATCATGCAGTGAATAAGTCCACTTCCTATTCCCATGCACATGAATTCAGATACACACTTCCTCCTTGGAAAGCAAATGGTAACACCCTCTCATTCTCACAACAACAACAACAAAAGCCTGCACGCAGCAGTCCGGAAATTCTTCCTTTCTGAAACAGAATCAACTGCGAAGTTCAGGGCAGCACACACTGTTTATGAGCAGTCAAGTGAGCAGCTGGATTCTGAGATCAGTAAATAATTTATTTTATTTCAACTGACTAGCCAGGTGCTTCAGATCTTTCCTGACACTGATGGATGGTCTCCTCCGCTCGTCCATCCTGTGTCAGTGAGAGCAGAGATTTCACTTGCCCCCCGTGGCAAGTTCTTCTAAGCAGTAAGTGTCTGTGTGCGGCATTCACCCAGCAGCGCTGCCGATCCCAGAGAAGACCAGCCGTCCGCTCTGAGTGAGTGGTACCTGAGAACATGTTGCCGCGACTCGGTGTCCCCGAGCTCCATGGTGCCATGACAGCGGCCTGCCTCCCGATCGAGGAGCAGGGGCCGATGTTCTAGTTTCACCATCTGCCACTTGTCTCTGCAAAAGTCAGGGGATAAGAGACTCAGATTTTGATCTGCAAGACCCCAAATTCAATCGATTTTCCACCAGACTTTTATATGAATGAAAAACTATTGGAGGCCTTTCATGAAACTTGGGGCAACAATCTAATTTTTTTTATATAATATTAACAAGAAAAATTATAATTTTTAAAGTGAAGTGAAAGTCACTCAGTCATGTCCGACTCTTTGCAACCCCATGGACTATACAGCCAATGGAATTCTCCAGGCCAGAGTACTGGAGTGGGTAGCCTTTCCCTCCTCCAGGGGAATCTTCCCAACCCAGGGATTGAACCCAGGTCTCCCAGATTGCAGGCAGGTTCTTCACCAGCTGAGCCACACGGGAAGCTCTATAATTTTTAAAAGAAGATATCATTTATCAAATGCTTGCTATATGCCAAACACTGTGCTGGTCATTCTTGCATTGTCTCCTGTGATCATAGGACTTTATTAGATAGTACTGATATTATCTCTGTTTTTTATGTGGGGAAAATGGGGTGTAGGGGAAATGTAGTAAGTAGTGAAGCTGAGATCAGAACCCAGGACTGTCTGAGGCTGAGGCCTGTGGCTAACCACTGGATCCGGCCTTGAAAGCAGATCCTCCTTGCACCAGTTCTGTATTCCTATAACAACGTATGGCATACAGTGAACTTTCACCCCTTTACCATATTTAATCGGCACACCACATTGACAATGCTATTCCCATTTCGTGACAGAAAACTGACACTTGGAGGAGTTAATGAAATCCCGCAATGTATGTAAAGCACTTGGTGCTTATTGGCATTTAGCTGTTACTTAACAAGTACTGTCTTGCCCTCCCCCTCAGCCATCACATACACAGTAGGATATCCATCCCAGTAGCAGAACTGGGACTGAAAGTCAATCCCATACACTCAATCCAGTCCATCACATGACAGATGCCTCAGTCGTTAATAGTGTCCCTTCACCAAGGAAGTGATTACTTGCAGTTGGCCCATTCCAAACATCTGTGCATCCTTCCCTCTTCTCCCTCCCCTAGCACCTTGAGGTCAGTGTCAGGGTAGCGTGTGTGCTGGTAGTCCCTCCTCCATTCACACTGTTGACCAATCCCTGCACCTCTTCCCTCTGGGCACAGACCTGACCCCAGAATCCTTTCCAACACAGCCCAGAAGCAGCACTCACCAATCAGTTGGTGTTGGTTCATAGGCTGAAATCTGTTTGCCATCCTTGCTCTACCAACCCAGAAAACTCACCAGACAAAGCCATCATGCTTGACCGTGCCTATATTTCCCAAAAACAGTTTTGGATTTTTTTTTTTTCATCTTGTCTACTTCCCTTCCACGTTGGGCCTCAAAGCACAGATACCCTTTAAGCGTAGACCTTGCTTGAACTTATACCAAGTTGAGATTTTTTTCCCATTAACTTGAGATCCTGTATGCTTGACCACAGGATCGGGCACCAAGACATGGCTGCTACCCACACATCCCAAGGCTGGCAGGTTGAAGTAGGTTTGGGGAAATTGACTCTACAAGCATTAAAAGGTGGACTTCCTTGATGGTCCAGTGGTTAAGACTCTGAACTTCCACCGCAGGGGGCACAGGTTCCATCCCTGGTTGGGGAACTAAGATCATGTTTGCCACATGGTATAGTCAAAAAGTTAAAGAAAAGGGTCAGATGGCGAATGCCAGCCATGATCTATGAAGCCATGGTATACTATCAATAAGCTCTTATTAGCTGGCTAACAGAAACTGAATTAATTATGACACACCAGCCAAGGGGCCGCCAATAAACCCATGTAAGAATCAAGACAGGCAAGGCCTCTCGTTTACATGGTACCCTAAAGCAGCAGTTCCTACCATGACCGTGTATCAGAATCACCAACTCCTGGCCTCGTCCCAGATCTGTTGGCTCAGAATCTCTTCATAATTGTGGGGTTTGGGAAATGCAGTCTCACAGTATTCAAAGGACTTTCTTACCCCTTATCTCTTTGTCCAAGGCTTGTTTTTACTGATTGGGCAGGTCAGCCTGGTTTTCCCAGCACAGGGTCTCAGGCTGAGAAGTGTTTTGATAGTCGTGCCACTTAGGCTAACTTGAGCCCTTCACTTCTTAATTGTCAGTGTTGCCCATCTCCACATCGCTAAAAGAATATGTTACTGAACATATACTATACCACGAATTCCATCCATGTCATTATTGTGTAAGATTATAAAATAACCTCTTCCAAAAGTTTCCATGGTTACCTCCATTCTCTCTTCATAAAACAGTCCATACGCATAATCATAACACTTGTGGTCACAGTAGTTTGTTAACAGAAGTATTAAGTACAGTAGCACATACCTTAGAGAAACAAAGAGGGCTTCGTCTCAAGCCAGCTCCAGTCAGGTTTATAATGGCTGCCCGGAGCACTGCGCTGAGGTAGCATCTCAGGCTGCATGAGAGCGCCGCGTCAACTCGGTGATTGATTAACAATGTCTGCCCTGGGCCCGAGCGTGATGAGACGCAGCGTGTGTGCCACCTGTTGTCGTTATTTAATCCACTGGTCAGTACCCAAGCCAGACCTCAAGAGAAGACCTTATCACAGTGTCACTTTTAACACATAGCATGCAAACTTAAGAAAGACATTACAACACAGGACTGCCGGAGTGAAATCTGTATCTGTGGCCTGGGCTTATTACTCCTCAGGCTCACTCTGACACTAAAAGTAGTTCATGTGGCTGTTTGAATAAAGTATATGCCCCTGTTACTTTCCGATGGAGTATAGTTCAAGTAATGGCACAATCTGGAAATGTGTGTTAAGAAACGGACTCATCTCCCTTCCATGTTTCCATCTCAGATTAAATACTAAGGAGATAACCCTTCTCCATGCAGGGACACTAAAACGTTCGTGGGGAGACATGCATTGGGCTTAGCTCCAAGATCCCTGGATCCACTGAGTAATTTGAGAATGCAGATTCTAACATTCTAAGTACTCATAACAATAAGCTAGTAACAAATTCTAGTAATAAATGATGATTTTCTTCCTATTGTGGCAACATTTTCTGAACCAAAAGTTGGAACAGAATTTAACAAATCCTAGTGAACCTGAACCTGTGAAGTAGCAGGACAGACACTATCAAGACTTCCTCTGGAAAATGTCTTTACCACATCAGTGCTTAATGCAGTGATCAAGTCAAGGGAAAATCTCCTGACGGAAAATGTCAGAAACTCGAGGGGCTTTTTCTAACTGTATGCTTTCCTCTCCATTCCCAGATCTTCCCTTCTGAGAATCCCTGCTGGGTAATCCAGGATTACTAATGACAATGTGCCAGGCTCCTCAGATGGCTAAGAAATAATTAAAAACTGGAAAAAGTGGATAACCACTGGCATAATGGAAATTAATCAGAATCAGATAGATGAAAGTTGACCAAGGTTCCATATTCTTTTTACCACTTCCTCATCCTTGGCACTTGAGCACCACCAGTGTACTGAGCATGGGGAAGATCTGATGTTTCCTCATTCTGCAAGTGATTAATTATAAAATTCTCTCAAGAAACAATATTACTGCTTCCTCACATTTAAGTTCACATGAGTTTTATTTGCCAAGTCGCTTCAGTCGTGTCTGACTCTTTGCAGTCCTTTGGACTGTAGCCCACCAGGCTTCTCTATCTGTGGGATTCTCCAGGCAAGAATACTGGAGTGGGTTGCCATGCCCTCCTCCAGGGAATCCTCCCCACCCAGGGAGCAAGTATTGGCAGGCAGGTTCTTTACCACTAACGCCCCATGGGAACCATGTATTTACCAGGAGAATATTTAGTTTGGGAACCTGACCTCCCCAGTATAAAATCTTTGCAACTGCCTCCTCTACAGCGAGAATTGAGACCTCGTCCAAGGATGGGTTTTACTGAGAGTAAGCAGTCCAGGGTCTTGTTTAGGAAGCTCCTTGTGCTGAGTACTGTACTGAGTCCTGCTGCACAGACCTGGTCTCACTCATGGTCAGGCCACCTCTGAGCTTGCATCCCAAGGGTAACGGTCCAGTGAAGTATAGCAGACTTGTTCCCAAGTCTCTGATCATACGTTGAAGTTGGCCGCATTTAGCTCTGGATCCCAAGTGGCTTGGGGATGTTTATCTACTTAAAAGAACCAGTGATCCACTTGATCTCAAGAATGTAAGGTTCTACTGATCTCGTTTTGGATCCCTGATAAATTGTCAGAGACTGTGCATTTTATATTGCAATGCATTTGATCATTATAAAAGTGCATAGAGAGATACACTGGGTCTTTTTAAGCCCCAGCTTATTCATTTGGGGACATGAATTCTTTTGTAGTTTTGTCATTAATGGGTGACATCAGACAAGGTATACCCAGCCCTGAGCCTCAATTTCTTCATATGGAGAATGAAAGTACCAGACTGGGTGATCTCTCAGGTCTCATTAAGCCCAAACAGCCTGTGTATCTGATCCTGTGTGTAAATTCAGAAAAGTTTCAAAGACTTCCCTGCCTGCTCTGCGGATGCTATCGATTGCTATATAGATTTAGCAAAATCCACTCTGGCAAGGAGTTGTTCAGTGGCCCTCCCAGGGGGCTTTTCCAGGCTTTCGAAGGCTATAGGTAACCGAAAGACAAGAGGATTGTAGAACTGTGTAAAAAGCAACTCTGGGATTTAACAGTGGTGGGGCTTTTGTAGTCTCAGATTCACGGTTGTAGGAAATTGATGAATGAACCACAGCTCATGATGTCTAAACAAATAAACAGTAACTCAGGAAATACACTGAGGTATGGAATGTTAAATGCCCTAATTTTTGCCGAACTGCTGTTTCAGCTTCTTGGAAGGGCATTTTAAGTGTGCCCTGAGGGGGGCTGTGCCTTCTAAGAGTCACACATGCCTCTCTGGGACAGTAGGGAACAGCTGAGGGGTCAGAACACACACTGGACTTAGTCCCATAGACCTGGGCTTCAGCCCCAACTTTGCTGTTTACTAACGTGATTCACCCTGGGCAAGTATGTCATTTCACCTTTCCACGGTCATTTTTAGTAGTAATTCTGATACTGATTGAGTCCTTATAATTTCCCAGGCACTCTGCTCTTTTCTACATGCTTAAGCCATTCTACCTTCATGATGCCCTGGAAGTTGGTACTGTTGCTTCCCCATTTTACAAGGGAGGAAGCTCAGGCTCACCGAGGGAGACTGTCACTTTGCCCAGGATAACATCGGCGGATCAAAATCTCCAGATTAATGACCTGGAGACCGTGCAGGGCAGGGGTTCCCTATCACCAGAGTTTCCACAACTTCAGGTGTGAGAATGTTCTTCCTGATTTTGAATTGAACTCTTGGAGGTTGCCAGGAAGAAGTTTGCCCTCTTGGGGATAGGAGGCTATTCCCAGGATTCATAGGGTTGAGGGCATTGGTCTCTGCAATTGAACAGTCATTCTGGATCCTGGTGCTTCCCATACTGGGGTATAGAGTGGGTCCTCGAGAGAATCACCCCCTACCCTCACCCCAGACGAGGGCCTGGCAGGTCCCTTGTTCGTATCCCTCCCGAGGCTCTCCGAGCTCACACTCGTCCTGACCGTCATCTCTTCATCTGTGTCGCATCCCTTAGCCTAGTGCCTGACTCCGGATAACAGCAGTCATGAGAAGTAGTAGTAGGTGTCCCTGTGTATGTGAATCACTCAGTCGTGTCCAACTTTTTGCAACCCCAAGGACTGTAGCCCACCAGGTTCCTCTGCCCATGGGATTCTCCAGGTAAGAATACTGGAGTGGGTAGACATTCCCTTCTCCAGGGAATCTTCCCGACCCAGGGATCAAACTGGCATCTTATGCATTGCAAGCAAATTCTTTACCATCTGAGCCACTAGGGAAGGGCACTAGCTGTGGATTAAGCACTGTTGCAAACACTTTTACAAATCTTATTCATTCAATCCTTATAACAAACCCATGAGGTGGATTCTGTTATTGCCATTTTTTAGCAACTTTCCCAAAATAACAAGAGTTTAAAAAGTAGAGAAGCTGATCCCCAAAGTCAGGATCAGGACTGTCTGACTCCAGAATTCCCTGTCCCTAACCTCTATGCCACTGCCTTGAAATACAAACTGGGCTGCTCCTGCCTTCCTAATAGAGATATGCTGAGCTTGTGATAAGTTGCTACACGTGAAGGGACCCAGCACAGAGATTGTCCAGGGTAGGTGCCCAGTCTATGTTAGCAGAAGTAATGCACAGGGCTAATTTCCTCTTAGGGAAATCTTTCAGTTAGCTAAAACAGACACAGGTCTCCTGGTGATAACTCTAAGGCCTAGGACAAATAGTCTCCCCAGAGAGTTGTATATAAGTTAGAGTTGCATTTTTGTTCATTTTGAGCTGTCTTGTTAAGGAAGGATTTATACACTGGCGTTGATGTAGGACAGCAATCAGGCAGTGTTTTCTGCTTTGACAGTTGGTGTGATAGTTTGCTCCCAGTGAAGTTTGACTCACTGTATCTGGAAGCTGTCAGAAGTGGGAACATGAAAAGGTCATGACGGATGGCTTTGGATAAGTGGGTTGGGGAAGAGAGCTGGTAAAGGAGACGAATGGCCTCCCTTGTTTCCGAGGGAAGGAGCCAGCCCTGGCCGCTTCGGGCCAGCCTGCGTCCTCTCCTCCTCCTCACTGGCCGAGCCTGCTGGAGTGGAGCCTCCCAGGCACCGTCAGTCAGAGTGGCACCCATGTTTGCAGCCCTGTGGGTACCGGAGGACTGCTCGGGGGAGGGCGTCTCCAGTTTAGGATCACTTCTCATCATTACCAATTACAGAATTTAACATAGTCCTTTCCTCTCTTGTTTTCAAAACTGGGAAAGGGTTCTGAATTCTGAAGTAGAAACCAGCCCCCACAAAAAAAAGTCAACTTTTAAAATGATGTTTGTTTTTATTTTGGTGAAATTTCCACTGACCAGAGTTGACTTAACCAGTGAAGCATATCCTTTTGACCTCTTTTCTATAAATATTTTCCCTGTCCTTTCACCTAGCATCATAAGAATTTTTCCAAATCAGAGCTTTTCTTATACATAATTTTTCATGGTTGTATTGTATTCCGACATGGTTGTCTTAACTAGTCCTCTGTTGTTGGCCATTTAAGTTAGAGAAATGTAAACCATCTTTCCCGTCTTTTCTTGGACATATATTTATCATTTGAATTACCTGTTAATCATGCATAAATGACACTTCAAGGAGTGCCTCTGCCTTTCCTTCAGAAGAAAGTGAAATTATTAGTCACTCAGTCATGTCCGACTGACTCTGTGTGACCCCACAGACTGTAGCCCGCCAGGCTCCTCTGTGCATGAGATTCTCCAGACAAGAATGCTGGAGTGGGTTGGCATTTCCTGCTCTAGGGGATCTTCCCAACCCAGGAATCGAACCTGGGTCTCCTGCACTGCAGGCTCATTCTTTACCAGCTGAGCCACCAAGGAAGCCCTTTTCTTCAGAGACTTGACACAAAAGCTTTAACCAAGGAGATCAGAACCATGCTCGGTGGCTGACCGGAAGGACATTGGTAGAACGTCCTGCTTCATTTTGCCACGTATGAACAAAATTAAAGGTGTGCATTTATTGGCACCTTTGACTATTATTTGTTTCTTGGTGAAAATGGAGAGAGAAGACCAAAGACTGGGTGAGGAGCATTGGGGTAGGTCCCACACTCGGGACCCGGATGGCTCTGGGTGTGAACACGGCTTTCCCACTTAAACGCTCCCCAGCCTTAGACCAGCGCCTCCCCCTCTCCTAACACAGGTTATATACAGCACCTCGCCCAGTTCTGGCAGAATAACACTGTGGCGGAGAGGACATGTCCTGGAACCAGCTTACCTGGCTTTCTTCCCATTCCGGCTCTGCCCCTTGGCAGCTGTGTGAACTTGGGCAAGTGACGTCTCCTCCCCATGGTTTCGAGTTCCTCATCTATATAAAATAGAGGAAAACACAGGAACCGACCTCGTAAGGTGGTTGTGAGATTGGCATCAATGCACGCAAGGGGTTCCTACCCTTTCTGGCGCAGAGTCAGTGCCAGTTAATGCCTCACCAGCCTCTGCCCCAGACCTGGCTTGTAGCACCAGCCTCCAAACTGCCCTCCTTTCCACCAGGCTGCCTTGTCCTTTCGGCTCCAGGCCGGGCCGGGAGGTCTGTTTGCTTCAGGCTGAATTCCGCAGTGGAGGCTGGGTGTGCCCAAAGTGGGCTCCAATGGTGCTGCCGCTTGTCCGGCAGGAGCGAGCAGGGTCCTGTGAGGCCGTGTGCCCCGCTTTAAGAAGCCAGACTCACACACATCTCAAGGAGGGGGAGATTATTTAATGTACAAAAGGATTTTTCCCATCAGGAGAGATTCCCCTACAGGCTTCTTTAAATAGTGACTCCTCTAGGCAGGCGAGTGTTTTACAGATCATTAACTGCTTGACTGAAAGCCTGCAGGGCAGAGAAAGTTAAAACTAAAGTGTTGGGAGCCCCTGCCAATTACAGATCAATCCAAAATGAAGATAAAGTATCTCTGAAACTAGAAGTCACTGGGAAAATGTGATTTGATTCAGAAAAAATCTGATTTCCACACAGCTGTTTTGAAATACACCGCTTGTTTCTATGGTGTTCCACCTGCCTGCCTGTCTTGATCCTAATACACTCAACTCCCACATCTTCATCCCCAAACTGCAGACTTGGGGGTTCCCCTTGGTGAACGGTGACTGCACAATAACCCCAGGAAAGGGTGTGTTTGGGAAAGTGTTCTCGTGGTGGAACAGAGCTTAGGCTACTGATGCTAAGATACAGCCCATAATGGATGAACTCTGCAGGAACAATTTGCAGATAAAAATAATAGAAGTTAAAGTGTACTTTACATGATAAAAGAAAGATGAAAGAGGACGAGAGTCTGTTACATCTGAGATGGTTACAAAAGTCCTGCTTTGTGAAGTAGGCTCTGTTGAAAAGATTGATGCAATGGGGAGTGACCTTGGCTTGGAGCAGGAGCTGGTGATGTATGTATGCGCATCCCTCTGCTAAATGGACCCAGATTTGTAGCACTAATATACATGGGAGCCCAGAACCAAACTCAGTACGGCAATAAATCAACAGCCACTTTGGGTGTCATTTCTGGTTTATATTCCACTATTGTTCTATCACTTTAATTCATGTCACTATCATCTTTTCATCTGGAACAGTTTTATATAATTTTCCAGTGGAGTTACCTGACAAATCCTATCAAATTAACAAGCTACATTAACAATATTGACTGACTACGGCTTCAGGAGTTGCAGGGCCGTAGAACAAAATTTTAAAACCGTGTCTTTCTGATGATGATCGTCCCCCTCCCTTTCTGAGAAAGGAATGTGGGGCAGGGTTTATTCCACAGAAGAGATATGCACATTTATTTTGCTCTGCTCGTTTTGACTTTTGTAAATGTCAAAATAAGAAGCAGAGGAAGGTAGGGAGCGGGGGAGCCACTTACTACCAACAACCATGGTGTAAGTACTTTTCTTCTTTCAGGGAACTATAGAAATGTCCAGATCTTTAACAATTAATGACCAAACTGGAGGGAAGAGTGTGACTGGGTAGTCGTAATCTATTTTAAGTGAAATGTAATAAAATCAGTCTCCTGATGCATTCTCACCCTCCTGAAATCATCTAGACCTGAACGTCCAGAGTCAATTGGGCCGATGACATTATGCCTAATTGAAATATGGCGTTCCTGAAAGATGCCTAATGACAAATTCCGGCATTCGATTAATTAAAAAAATACCAATTGTTCATCTTTTCCTAAGACCACACGGTAATGACTGGGGTTAAGCAACTGAACTGCAGGGTCTCCTTTGGCAGGTAATACTGTGCTGTAGTCTGTCCAGCCTCCTGCCTTTGTCTGGCTGCTATCTGGGATTTCTTTATTCATAAAATAAAATGGAGATGAGTGGAGTTCATAGCACAACTCATCACTAGGATTTTGTGTTTCTGTTCTTCTTTAATTTTAAATTTGGCCTGACTGTGGTCATTGTGGTCTCTTGGGTTTTGTTTTTTAATGTAGCTATTTCTTTTATCTGCCTTATCTGTTGGCCTACCAAGTTTTCTCACATGATAATTTAAAATTCCTGAGCGTGATCCATAGGATGAAATATGTTAACTCTGGTTGTCTTTTCTGTTGCAGAATGTACATTTGGTGGTTTTAACGGTTTCTTATATCTTCATTTGCTTGTTCTCACTTTGACCCTGACCTTGAAACTGTGGCCTAAAAATTAATTACTTTCAAGATACCTTCTGGGGCCCACTCTGGAAGGATATTGAAGGGTTTCGTTTCACTTCATGAACAGATTCCTCGATTTTCAGTAAAAGGGAAAAGAGAGCTTCTAGCCTAGATGTCATGTGTCAGGCTGGGCACCGTCTGCTCGGAGATCCAGGGGAGCATTGCTGTGGTTTCCCAGGTGGTCCCAGGACACCCCGCCTCCCTGGTCTGTCGTGGTTCTCCCAGCAGCTTTGCTCCCGGTCACTGCGCAGCGTGTGATGTCTCTCAGGGCTCTGAAAATGAAACCTGAAGTCCCCATAGTTAACATTCTGGTTCCCTGTTAGAAAGCCTTGGTTGCATAAAGCGCACACCCAGGGCTGTCTCCCTTAGCGGAGGACCAGTACCTCCACAGCCTGAAGCCTTGCGCTTGGAAGGTTTTATGTGAAGCACCTTGTGGTCCTTCTTCCTTTAAATATGCTGTGGACAGTTACTTAGTGTCAGAGAGTTCTTTAGCGAGAGAGAAACTTTCCTGTGTTTAGTGTGGAAGATTTTTCCAGGTCAGAAGCTCTTCGTTGGCAGCCTGACTGTTTAGGCATAGGTGATTTGACGGCTCTGTCTGCCCAACCCGGATCTTCTACAACAAAACACAGCAGAGACTACTGATCAGAATTGTTTAAATGAGCCTTACCTTACAGTTTATTTCATTAACGATATGTAAGCTCTGTATTATCTCTTTTCCAAGAAGGAAAGCTTCATAATACCTTTGTATATGGGTCTTGGTTGCTGCCCCTCTCCCCACCGCGACCCCAGCTTACCCACCCAGGAGGCCAGACAGGCGGCTTCTCTGTGCCACTTGGAGTCTCCTTACATCTGTCTTAAGAAGCCCATGGCATTCCCCGAAGCCCTAAAGAGAGTTCATGCTTCTTCAGTTTAGGATTTACAAAACAGGTCAGGTGATTCCACTGAAATCGCTTACGCCTCTTACTTCTCGTGGTTTCTCTTCTGTCCTCCCCTCCGCCTTACAGGTATCTCTGGAGACAAAGTGGAGATAGACCCTGTCACGAGTCAGAAAGCCAGCACCAAGTTCTGGATTAAGCAGAAGCCCATCTCGATCGATTCTGACCTGCTCTGTGCCTGTGACCTTGCAGAAGAAAAAAGCCCCAGTGAGTAGTGCCTTTTATTTATGTCTCCTTTCTCTCTTCCCCCCGCTTCCCCTCTGTGTGCTGGGTGCCAGGAGAATATATTGCCACCGTGTCCTTTTTTCCTTGGGTCTCTTTAATTCATTACCAGAAATTTCTTTTAATCAAATAGGATTGTGTTGTGGTACCCAGAGCCTGACACGGGCCCCTCTTCCACTCAGTCTTGATGGCAGGAGAGAAGCTCACAGCGGCTTCTGACCTCAGTACCCCCACCCCGCCACCCCCAATGGGACTGGGAGCTGGGGGCAGCTTCCTGCCAGGAATCTGCACTCCCCAGAGCCCTCATTTCACTTTGTGCTCCCTTCCTCTGCCCGTCTTGGGGGCTGGACCAGTCAGACCCCGACCTGCCTGCCTTCCTGGCCAGATCGAGGAGAGCTGGAGAATTTCCCGTGGCAGCTGAAGACTAGATTTAGATATCCATCATGCCAGAGGTGTCAACACCCTCCGGATTATTGGCAGCTGCATGACCTACCAGCTCGTAATTAAACCCCTGCCTGGTGCTGTGGAAGAGATCACTGCTGGGCTGGCACGCCTCTGGTTAAATTACCAAAGTTGATACAGTCCAAGTGTATATTGTAGCATATATATTTTTGCAGTTCGGTAATTGAGGATAGTGTTTAGATTAATCATTTTTAGGACTTCAGTCCCATGAAAAGATAGAAAGGACACAGATCACACTGATACTCTTCCACGGAAGAAAGGATTTGTTGTTTTGCCTGGAGAAGGCTATAAGACGCTGGTTCTCGCCTGCAGGTCCTATTTAGAATGTAGCCACCCAGCACACACCTCAGTAGCATAGCTTCCAACTCAGTAACTTGGAGCACCCAATTTGTGTTATTCTCCTTTATTCCGGTGTCTGCTAAATTGGGAACAAATACAAGGAACAGTAAGAAATCTAAAGGCCAGCAAGTGTCTGTAATGTGGCTCCAGTTTTTGAGATGAAACTGACTAAACAGGGACCTAAAGAACAAAACCTGGGCCTGTACGCCACCCGGCCTCATTTATGCCGGGGTGTTTAGTTTTGTTGAATCCAGCCGTACTACACGGTCTCCTCCTTTCAGCTCCTTAGCCTACAGCTGAGCAAGAAGGGGGGACGTAGTGGTGCAGGGAAAGGAGGAAGGCCATGCTCACCCCACCCCCCACTGTCCCACCATCCTGTCGTCCCAGTGAGGCCTCGGTGGCCTGCAGAGACAGCATGGCTGCCAGGAGTGGTGAAAAACCGCCTGCTGCTCTGGGGCCCTTGCCCAAAGGCCGCCAGATTCCCTCCTCCTTTAGATAAACATCTTTTTCCTAATCCCTCTCCCTCGAGCTAGTCAGCCAATAAAGATGTCATCATTCTAGCATCTTTCTTCCCAAGAACTCAAGATGCTTTGAAAAGTAACATTTTATAAATGCTCCATGTCTCTGAGAAATGAGAGGCCGTCCACTTACATGTTACATAGGGGATTACGCTGGAGTGGAAAGGTTAGGGAAAGAGCTAGAAATAGGATTCAGATTTCCCTTATATTCCTACCAAGACACTGTGCGAGCCGGGCTGGATTTCAGGCATCAGAAGGTAAAGGATGTAACACACCCAGCCTAGTAGGGAATAAAGCAGATGGACAGCCACACCCTCCTGTTGCCTCTTGAGGCCACTCAGCCAAGAAGTACTTCTCACACATCTCTGAGGGTGAGGCTAAGTTCCAAAGTCTTAGGGATCCAGAGCAGACCTGGACCCCACCATTTCAGTATTGACAGCCCAGCCGGAGAGTCTTTTGTTGTATGCTCAGACCTACCTACTGGATGGTTCTGTGTAAAAACTGCACGTGTAGGTCTTGCAGAGGTTCCCCCTCTCACTCTAGAACTGTGACCCTTTGTGAGCAGAGAGGCACACCGCCTGCCCCAGTAAAACACTTCCTGAATCCTTGTCTCCATCACAGCACTTCCAAACCATGTCCCTCTAAACTCTAGGTTCTCGGGGGACTGCCGGGGCCTGTGTGTGTGTCCGTGTGTTTGTGTGTATGTGTATGGGTGTGTGTGTGTAGGACAGAGTTGGGCATGAGGCTTCCCCTTCACCCAAAGGATTTTGCATTTAACTCCAACCAGTTTGAGGATTCTGCACTTGAAAAAGTCAATTGATAAAAAGGATTTTGCTGTTTAAAAATACATATATATATATATAGAGAGAGAGAGATTTGAAAGTTGCAGGCTGTCAAAATGAAATTCAGACATTGACTATTTCAGACTCGTGGCCCATAATTTCCCATCCTGAATTTGGACTGTAGTCTCTGTGAACCACCAGCACACCTGGAATTTTGTGCTTCTGCTCTCCCCTCTGCCTGGAATACTCCTGCACCCTGACCCTTTCCCTCTTTTATGGACACCTCCATTTCCTCATACCCGGCCCCCTCATTTGTCAAGATCCGGCTCCCAGTGTCAAGACTTTTTCTGTAGTTCTGCCCCCTGGAGTTTGCGCACACCCCTGGTAAAGCACCTCACACACACTGTGTGTGTATTTGAGGTCTGACCCTCTCTCCTACCCCCATCTCCATGTTGAACTTACAGACCAGAGACTGGTTTCTGTAACCTTGTGCCCTAGCTCAGAACCTTCAGGGTTGTTCTCAGTGAATGTTTACTGTCATGAAATAGAACTTAATGAGGCCACAGTTTAGAAATGAAAAGTTGTTCAACATCATTTATATTGTAAAGTGTCTAAACAAAGATGTCTTCAGTGAATCAGCTTGATGCTGTTACTGTTTTATGATCTCCAGTATCTTCATCAAATTAATTCATTGTCTTAATCTAAAAAGTTCATCTTTAAAACCATCATCAGACCACAGAATTAATCTACTGGGCTTCTTTTTTTTTTTAAAGGATTAATAGTAACCCTTTTTTATCTTCTGTGTCTGTTGAACCTCAGAAAAAAGTTATTTTAACAGCACTAAAGAAATGAAAGTCACTATATTTCATAAGTTTAGCCTGTGATTTTTATCAGCATAGTGATGTATGTTTGTAGCTGAGTTTACATCAAAAATTATTCTTGGGGCCTTCTTGAATGAATTATAGCAAAGAGAGTGAGTCTAGAAGTAGATAAGGTTTTTTGATTTCTGCAATATATTTCCTTTTTCATGTTTTTATCTCTTATAACACAAGTGTCTTGCCGAAGACTGGAACGTGTGACCAACTGGAATAATTTAGTTGTGAAAACAGAGCAGACGTGTTATTAAACAGCCCTCTTTACAAAAAGGCATTAAGTGTTGGGAGGATAAATGAAGTTGTCCCCAGTCTTACTCGAGACGTGTTTGTCAGAATTTTGAACAGAAAAGAAATGGTTTTTTAAAACCTTCTAACGTGGCCAGTTTGCAGTGTTTATTGAGAAAGCTGCTGTCAGACCATTAATTTGGTCGTCATAAAGAACACAACTCGTTTAATTGATGCCGAATCCAAAATGTATGTGAATAGCTGACTTGGCAAAGGGAGTGAGCATTAAGAGCGCCTGCAGTGAAACACGTGATTACATACACCATGAAATCAGAAAGACCCCGGCTCTGAAGCCATCCTCCATAAACAGCCATCCTATGACTCTTTCCTTCCCTAACTTCTCCCTCTTTGGCCACGTTCTCACAGGGATGATTTATTACTCTGTCCCTGTAAGTGTTTGAGATCTGGAACTTAATCACTACATAGATACATGCCTTAAAAAAAAAATTGTACATGTAAATATGGGCTCTTAACAAAAATTAGTTGAGAGAAGCAGTATGTCCACAGCCCTGAGAAATTAAGAATAAATTCTGCTTTTCTGGGTTTTAAAAAACACTGTTTGCCACCATTATTATTCAAATCAGTGATGTCTAAGTCAGATTTTGCCACTCCTTAGGATATCTTTTGCTGTTTTGAAGGATGTCACTGACCTCTCAAAGATGAATTAATGTGAATTCATTTTAACTGAACAAAGATTTGTATACGGCATATAGAAGAATGTTTCCAACAGAAATAACCACAGTTGAATTGTCTCAGAAATAATTCTCCATCCTTATAAGGTCTAGACATAGCCTTTAAATGTGGTGGGCGCTCTTTTTAAGTCCTGGTTTCAAATTCCAACAGTGAAACAAAAGCAAGAACCCTTTCTGTGAAATTAGCACCCATTGGGGACTGTCAAGCTGTATTTAAATAAAGTACCAGACTCAAGGATGCCACGTCTGGTTTTATCATAAGAAGGTTGTGCAGGTTTAGAGTCTTTAAAGGAAGCAGCCTATCATTAAGAAATCAGATTTAAACTTTAATAAAGTAGCTGTCGTCTTTATAGCTGAAAAGAGCTCTGTATCTCAATTAAGTATAGATGATATAAAATCTTAAGGAAGCAACATAATAGGAGTAACCTGATTACGTTCTCTTGCAATAGTATAATTTAAAGGAAATCGGATTCCGTGGATGCTGGTTGTATTGGGGGGTGGGTGGGGGGATTGTTTGTTTGGTTTTTTTGGGGGGCGGGGGATGGGTTCAAAGCACTGTTTGGATCCAGGGCAGGAACTCTTTGAGGTTGTGAGTTAACCACAGCTGCAGGGACTGTTAAGCCTTGGTGAATAGAACCTGCTGGATATTTGAGCTGAGATTCAGTTAAGGTTTTGAGTTAAATTTTCCGGGTTTATTGGTGACCTCCCACTGAAATGAATCTTTCTTTTCATAAGTACTTGACAAGATCTGTAAAGTAGTGTATTTAATTTACTAATTAAATTAAAGCTACTGAATAATGATTTGTCCACATTGATTTAGCTTAAATAGGAAAGATCAGCATTGTTGTGATCTTCAGCAACCTTAATGGCCGAGCCAGTTAGACACAAAGGCCTCTTGTGTTTTATAGGTCAGGAGTACATAGGTAAGCCCTGGCTATAATTGAATTGCCTGCACTGCACCCTGCCGTTGCAGATTTCCTCTGCCTCCCTGTTCCATTGTTGCACTGGGGCTTAAGAGAATGTTAACGCCGTAATAGGCACAGGGCCTTCCCCATTATACGTCTTGCTATCGAGCGGTTCTGCATGACTAGTTAAAGAAGATGGCAAGAAGATTAATGAAAGCTGGGCTAATACAGAAGGGGGTACTTTTGCAAGACTTCTACCGAGGAGATATTAGAGCTGAACCAGAGCTTGGCTTTTTCTTTATCCTGTGACCTTTGAACCTGCCTGACTGTTGAGAGCTGCCAGGGAAGTCGACATTTTGATTGATGTTGGTACACGAGTCAGTCTTTCCCATTGAATTCCACATCTGCACGAAAATAGCTTTTCCAGCAGAATTCATACTGGCTCGAAGTGATAGCCCAATTGATGGCTGAAATGCTTTTATGTAGTTTTCATTTAAACCTAAAAGTATCTGATGGTTTAATTCACTATCCAGTTTTCATAGATTATAAGCCTTCACTTATATGTTCTTAATGGGTTTGTCAACCCATGGTGAAAGAGCAGTATTAAGGAGTGTTCTAAGATTTGCAAACAGAGCTCCAAGGAGGCTTTATGGGGGAGTAAAAGCAGTCATCAAACAAACCCTTCACCATCCTTAAAAAAGAAAAATCAGTCTGAGGGCCCAGGCAGACTAACCTTCAGGTTTTTGTAAATAAAGCAAAGTGTCTGTTTCTGGAAAGCTTTCCATGGGGGAGTCTGAAACCCTGCCTCCAACACTCCACCTGAGCCCCAGCTCAGAGCTGCTCTTGATCCAACCGGATGCTAGTTTCCCTGAACTTGACCTTGGGACGCTAGCATTCTCTCCGAAAGGCATTATTATGGTCTGCTTATAAGACAGTATGGTGCAGATAGGAACCTCTTCATTTGTTCTCACTAATTTTGCTACTTTGTTTGTGGAGCTGCATGCCTCGTGTGTGTGTGTGCATGTATGCACACGCGCGTGCCTGTGTGTGCATCCCCCACCCCTTCTCCCAACAAAGGCAAGTGAGGAGACTGGCAGAAGGACTCTGGTTTTGTTACTAAAATCAACTTGGGCACATTGCAGCTCATACATTGAATCCTCTGACCACCTGATTTCTTGTCTCCCTACTTGACAGTGACTCGAACAGAGAAAACACACACTCATGCACGCGCGCGCACACACACCCACACACAGGTTGATGTGACAGGTAGCTCCTGAAAGAGGGGGGACCCAGGAATTGTGTCATATTCTTTAGAGGCCCGTGAGATTGTGGGAGGGACATGAGGGTGAGCGTTCAGCTACTGCTGGGTGAAAGATCTGCACCCCGAGGTGTGTGGGTGGGTGGGTGTCCCTGACCGTGCAGCCGGACTTCTTGCCCCGGGAAGTAAGGCACTTGGGTTTATAGCCACGTCCTCAGACTCTGTCGATTCCTAGGAGGTCCAGGGTACTTCAGACATCAGGTGGGCAAGCTAAGTTGCATTTTTACTCTCTGACAAGGACTTACTTCCTAAATTCCAGATCAAATACGGTAAGTACTACTCGATTACAAAACACAGCCGACTCTTAACATATTAAATGCCCCAGTTATTGAATCGCCTTTTCATAAGAGTACTCTGGAGCACAATCAGGAACAGGCAGTGCCTCGTCCTTTTAACAGATATGTTTCCTAGCCCTATTAAAAGGGGTCTTCATCTATCCTGTCAAAGGGAGTCTGCTGGGGTTTTTTAGTTTAATTACACTATCCAATTAAAACTCCTTGCTGCATTTGGATGCGCCTCTCCTTGGGCCTGAGTGGATATGACATTTACAAGGCTCGCCTTTCAAGCAGACAATAGTGTGATTGATGAGGTGCACGTTCAGTGAAGGAGGCGAGTGCCTGTGGAAGTGCTGCTTAGTGCATTTTGATTTATTTATCATCTTCTTCCAAAACAAGGGAGCTGCCGGGGAGATGGGTTTTAGGCAATCGGGGGGGGACCACCTCAGTCTTTCCAAGTGTGTGGTAAGGAAAGGCCTGGAGTGTGCCGTAGGATAAAGGTGGAGAAACACCGTGGGCCCAGCTTGCATCATTGAATGCCAGCCTGCAGTCTTAGGTTCTCTGACCCAGTTTGGTTTCCAGGAACCTCCAGCTGTGATCTACTGTTAAGTAGGCCATCACTGTGTTTTAGGGAACAGTTGCTGGAGCTGGATAACGTTGGCCAGATCCCTGAGAACTCAGCCTGTGGGAGCCAACCCAGCATGTGTCCCGTTGACTGACCTGGTCGTTATTAGCTGGCACCTGACATTTGTACCAGGCATGCCCGTTTATGCTCCCAGCTGCATCCTCCAGCAGTCCAGCAGCTTCTACCCAGGGGTTAGCAGTCAGTGGTTCTTCCTCCAACTCTGCCTGGTCACACTGAACATTTAAAAATTGCTTCTAGAATTTGTAATAGGCAAAGAGCAGGTAAGGCTCTTCAACAAAGACATAATGGAGACACAGTGGAGAACTTCTCAAAAGTTGTAATGACAGGGCAAACCCAGCATCTTGCTCTTAACCTGCTCTTCTGCATACGCTCAGGATGTGATAGTCAGGACTAGTGTGCTTGTCTCTGTGGTTCCTGGAAAAGAGGCATTTATTTAGTACAGTGTGGGGCCTCTGGAAGGGTCAGCACTCTCTGAATTTAGGAAGCAGGTAATTCTACTCTGAACCCTAGACAGATGATAAGAACAGTAAACCTCTCATATCTGTTATCAGGTACTACAGTTGCTCATGGGGAGCTTCTGGGGGCATGTCTGCTGTTTAACATACAAGAATGTCTATGTTTGTGAAGAAAATTGACTGGTACTGAGACATTCAGTGGGTTTTCTTATGCTCTCTGTAAACTTTCTTCATCTTTCCCTAGGACTTACTAATAAACAAGAATTTCCTTGTGTTAACTGAAATATTGGTATCAGTTAGAGTAAAAGACATTTGAGGGTATCAGCTTTTTTCCCTCCTGGGAGAAGCCTCCTTTTTGCTATTAAATTTTCACTTAATTGTTGACTTGGGCCATATAGACCTATAATTTAAAAAAAAATAAGGTTATGTAAGTATAATGGAAAGTTTGCATGCATTTAGATTCTTCTTAAGTTTAATTATCATTTCCTCAAGTTCTTTTTTTCTTGATTGTAACATCAGAAGAGATACTAATTGAGAAGAAGGTAAGGGCAGAGATTGTTTCCTACTGAAGAAATCTGTGTGAAAGATTTCTCAGCTGGATAAATGATTGGAAAAATCTGTTTCCCTTGCCTCCTGCCAAGCTCCAAACTCTGGTTTCATAATAAATAAATGGAGTGCTTAGATTTTAAGTTATTCCTGTAGATGTGGAAAAAGTAAGGCATTCTTTAATTAAAATCAACGTATATATTGCTTACAAGACTCCCATAGGCAACTTGCAGGACAGGGTAGCTGTAACCGGATTAGCCCTTCTATCATAAATGACTGGGAAACTGCACAGAACGTCAGAAACTGTTCGCGGACTTTGGAAAACAAGCAGTACAGGACCATGAACCCCGGGAGAAGGGAAACAAATGAGGTGAGACCTACGATCACCTCAGCTTTCTTCCAGGGTTTTCCAGGGAGAATAGAGCAGCCTCACTGAGCTAGGAGACACAGATCAGAGTTAGGAGAACTAAAATTAGCAAAATTGAGTATGGAGATTGCCTAGAGTATCCCAGAGGAACCTGGCAGGCTGCAGTCCATGGAATCCAAGAGTTGGACACGACTTAGCGACTAAACCACCACCACCACCAAGTATGAAGAGGAGGGAGCTATACTGAGAGAGCTCTAGAAAGAAGCCCTTTAAAGCCCTTTAATCTTCTGTTGTATACTAAGCTATGCGTGTCTGTGGTGGGATCTCACGAATCTGGTCAAAAAACAACTACTGGGAGCTATAAAGTAACATTCTGGCCAAAACTCTAGTTTATAGCTCCCCAGTCGTTGAAGCATCCAGGACATTTCATCATGACTCTGGAAAGGCCATATCTTAGGAGTAAAGCTAAACTAGCCCTAGATTAAAAAACTGCTTTAATTCTTAAGAAAGTTTTAAAAGGAGTCTTGAAAGGATCAAACTGATCCACATGTAAATTAACTGACTGCCAGAACAAAGCCCAATAGTCTCTAAAAGATGGTGACAAAATGCAGACATCACACAGAGCATAACGTTCATAATATCCAACTTTCAGTCCAAAATTACATGGCATGCAAAGAAGCAGGAAAAGTTTGTCCTATAACCAGGAGAAAAATCAATCAAGAGAAGCAGAGTCAGAAGTGGAGAGATAATAGGATTGGCAAGTAAGTACTTAAAAATTCTTATTATAAGTATGTTCAAAGACTTAAAGGAAAACAGCTCAAAAAGAAAAGAAATGGAAACTTTAAAAAGAACCAAATGAAAATTCTAGAGCTGAGGAATACAATACCTGAATCAAAAAACTCACTGTGGGAGCACATCAGGAAGATAAAGAGAAAAGGTCAGAATGTTAGTTATCTGTTGCCACATAACAAATTGTCTCGAAACTCAGTGGCTTGAAACAACAATAGCACTTATTATCTCGCAGTTGTGTGGGTCAGGAATCCAGCACAGCTTAGCTGGGTCCTCTAGCACAGGACCTCTCCTCAGGCTGCAGACATACTGTCAGCCAGGGCCACAGTCATCTCAAGGTTCAATAGGGGCAGGATGTGCTTCCAAGCTCACTGAGTAGTTACTAGCAGAGTTCATTTCTTTGTGAACACCCTCAGTTCCTTGCCACATGGGCCTCTCCACAGGGAGGCTCTCAGAATGGCATCTGGCTTCATCAAAATAACCAGAAGCAGGAATGTACTAGGAAGAAGGAAGTCACAGTGTTTTATAACCTGATCTCAGAAATACAGCCCAACGCCTTTGCTATGCTTTATTCATTGGAAGTAAGTCACTAGGTCTAGCCCACAGACAAGACAAGGAGGTTACACAAGGCCATGAAAAGCCGGAGGTGGGAATCCTTGAAAGTTGTTTCAGAATCTGACTGTTGGAATCAGTTAACTTTAAAGGACAACAGGAAATATTCAGAGTGAAGCACAGAAAAGAAATGGATGAAAAGAACAAAGGCTGTGGAATAATAGCAAATGTTCTAACATACATGTGTTATGTGATGACTCTCAGGGATGGGAGAGAAAACTGTTCCAGGTTTGTTTCAACATACCAATCCACCAACCTTAGAAGTCCAAAGATGGCCAAATAGGATAAATATAGAGAAAACCACATCAAGGCACATCATGATCAAATTGCAGAAAACCAGTGATAAAGAGAAAACTCTTATAAGCAGCCAGAGAAACCAAGATATGAATTATTTCCCACCAGAAATAATGCAGTCCAGATAATGGAATGACATCGCTTGCTAAAAGAAAATCTTGTCAACCAAGATTTCTATATTCAGTGAAAAGATCCTTCAGAAATGAAAGTGAAGACATTTCCAGACATTAAAAAAATGAAAGAATTTGTGCCAGTAAACCTTCACTGTAAGAAACATGGAAGGCTTGGGGCAGGGCTGAGTGGGTATTGCCGGATAGAAACCCAGATCTACACAAAGAAATCAAGAGTTCACAAAATGTCACCAGTAGCAACTATACAGAGTGAACAAAGAAAAAGGAAATGAGCCAGACCTCTTTGAACAGGGATTGACAAACTGGCCCACTGGCTAAATCCAGCCCACCACGTATTTTTGTATGGCCTATGCACTAAGAATAGTTTTTAACATGTGAATATTTGCAATTGATTTGATGATATGGAACATTAGTTTTGAACTCCATTTTTTAAGCAAAACATCATCTCCCCTCAAAAAAAAAAAAAAAAAATTGTGTCCTCAGGAACAGCTTGTAGTACCCCCAGAGATGCATTTAATTATTATACTTTGAATTTTTTCAATTTAAAAATGTAGAAATTCTTTTTCTCTCTTTATAAAAAGTATCTATTAAAGAGCCTTAACTTTGGCTGTTGGCCCACAAAGCCTAAAGTATTTACTGTCTGGAAAAGTTTATCTTGGAGAGTGAGAGTGAAAAGACAAAGAGAATCTACCAAGTGTCAGGCAGTGTCCCAAGTGCTTTATATGCACTGATTAGTTCTTGCAACAGCTCTCTGAGGTTTATGTACATGTGTTATAGAAATCTCAGTTGATTTTATCCTAGGATTACTTAATCTTAGTAACAACTCTGTGAGACAGATATTATTCCCATTTTATAAGTGAGGAAACTAGGACTCAGAGAAGTTAGGTAACTTGTCTGAAGTTATGTATAAATGGTAACAGAGGCTTATATTCTTCCCTTTGCACTGACACAAAGCCAGCGCACTTAAACCTCTGTGCTTTTTGGATGGAAGAGTATCCCTAGGTCCCCAACTCATAAAGTCTTTTTTTTTTCTTGCAAAATACTCTTTATTGACAAATTTATTGAATATTTTGAGGACTTTGGGTTTTATTGTATTTTTAATTGGAGGGTAGTTGCAGTACTGTGATGGTTTCTGCCATCCATCAACATGAAGCAGCCACAGGTGTGTGTATATCCCCTCCCTCATGAACCTCCCGCCGCTCGCCCCGTCCCACCCGCCTAGGTTGTGACAGAGCGCTGGATTTGAGCTCCCTGTGTCATATGGCAAATGCCCACTAGCTATTTATTTCTTAACAGGTTTTAACTATGCTTCGTTACCTGGTTTCTCCTCCTAGAGGATATTAAATGCAAAAAAATATGAGGGGAGAAAAAATTACAGAACTTAATAATAAAGACAGTGGAAAGTGAAAACTGACAAGAGTTGACCAAAAACGAAACAAAACAAAAAATGTTAAAAAGCCGTCCCAAAACAATAAGCACAGTAGTATGGCAATGTCTTAACTATTTTGCGGTGAGATGTAGAACCTTTTGTAGCCCTGAGGAAATCATGATATTCAATATTTATAAAGATGAACATGGTAACACAGTATTTATTTTCCTTATACTCTAATACAGGGCTTCCCTGCTGGCTCAGATGGTAAAGAGTCTCCCACCAGCAATGTGGGAGACCAGGGTTCAATCCCCGGGTCAAGAAGAACCCACTTCAGTGTTCTTGCCTGGAGAATTCCATGGATTGAGGAGCCTGGCAGGCACTAGTCCATGGGCTCATAGAGAGTCGGACATGATTGAGTGACTAACACTTTCACTTTCATACTCTAAAATGGGAGGAAATTTTGTAATATGGAGTTTTTATGCTTAAGATGGAAAAGGTATGTTTTTTGCATAAAGGTCACTCAGGCTGTCTGCTGCAAGGGTTGGATAGCTGAGATTTTATCTAATTTAGCCTCTCAAGAGAACCTGCAAACTCAAACTTGTTACAAACTGAGGACAGAATTTCCAGATACAGAATTTGTTTCTTGCTTGTCTGCCTCTTTAAATGAGAATGAAACTCAACCAATACTTGGTTACTGAAATGCCATATTATATTTTGTTATAACAACTGACACATGAATCGAAGCATCAAAAGACCCCATAAATATTGTTTAATTCATTTGCTGACATACATCTGCTACATAGGAGGGTTGAAGACGTGTCTCAAGGAGAAGGACTTGTGTAACTGTGTGAGTTGCAAGCTGAACTAACCGTTCGTTTCATGGAACTTTGTTTATACTTCAAAGAGCAACTGACAAACTATAGTTATTCAAGCCTAACTATTTCGCATACATTTTCTTGAAAATAAAGGAAGTAATCCTGCCACTTCATGGGAAGTAAGTTAGTATTTGATGCCAGGGATGAAATTCAGGCTTTTGGATGAAAATTAGAGTCTCAGAAAATTTGTATCCATCACTGTGAGCTTCACTTCTCATTACTTTTCTGAAGAGATCAGTGGTGATAATTAACGAATATTGAGTTTTTTTATATTGTATAATGTGTCAGCATATGGAAGACCTATGATTTTTCTAAACTACTGCATGTTACAAAACCATCCAAGAGTAAAAACGTCATTTAGGGGCTTCCCTGACGGTCCAGTGGCTAAGACTCCACGCTCCCAATGCAGGGGACCCAGGTTCAATCCCTAGTCAAGAAACTAGATCCTACATAGTACAACCAAGAGTTCACATACTGCAGTTAAGATTTCAAACGCCACAACAAAGACTTGATGCAGCCAAATAAATTAATTTTTTCATTAAAAGAGTCATGCGAAGTGCAAGACTGACCAATGAATTTAAGTATAACAGTACAAAAAGTTTATACCTATGGTTTTAGATTCCACATTGCAGCTAATCTTTAAGGAGATATCATTTATCAAGTTTTGTATAGTATCAAAGAATATCTGCAGAGAATATTAAAAATATTCCTTCTTCAAAAACATGTCTGTGTGAGGCTGACTTCCTCACGGGCTTCAGCCTAAGCAGTCACAGCAAAGCAGACACAGAAACAGAACGCAATACAGCTGCATTCTGTCAGACCAAACACTGATAGTTTATAATTTTCAAAACTACAGTAATGCCAGGTTTTTCACTAAAGCTTTGTTGTTTGAGGAAATATAAGGGTTTCACCATTAAAAAATACATTGTGTTAACTTGCAATAAGTTTATTGTTTTTTAATGGATTAATAGTTTTTTAATTTCTCAGTTTTAATTTCTAATATAATAATAATAGATATAATCCACATAAACAAAAGCTTTTAGGGCTCCTCAGTAATGTTTGCGTGTAAGGAGATTTGGAGCCAAAATGTTTGACAGCTGCTAATCTAGGGTCTCGAAAATCATCTGAGAAGCTTGGAGTGGTGCACTGGAGTGGTGTCTGAAGACAGTAGGAAAAGAAACACTGTGGAGTTTTATGTCGGGGAGTAATAGGACCAGATGTGTGTTATGAAAGGATGACTCCTCTAGGTAGACCTTTGGGTCTGAAGAGGATGTGACCTAAAGGAGGAAAACCAAGAAGCAGCAGCAGATGGTCAGGACTGGGCGGAGGGCTGTGGTCACAGGGATAGAAGATAAATATATGAAAACTATTTAGGGGACCAAATGCTTGGAACTTGGTGAGCCCTCCAGTTGCACTAACAGAGCTTTGAATATTTATTTTTTGCTGCGTCAGGTCTTAGTTGTGGCATGCAGGCCTAGTTGCCGCAGGGTAGGTAGGATCTTAGTTCCCTGACCAGAGATCGAACCCTTGCCCCCTGTATTGGAAGACAGGTTAACCACTGGACCATCATAGAAGTCCCCAGAGCTTTTGATTTAAGGGGAAACATAGACTTTGGCTCTGGGCTTGCACCACTGCAGGCCATAGAGGATGGCCTGTGGTTGGCTCTGAAAGTCTGAAGAAAGGTTTCGGCCAGACATCTGCTTTGGGATCATCAACATCTGTCCTGCTGAGTTGCTTCAGTTGTGTCCGACTCTTTGCAACCCCTTTAAGAGTGTAAGGGGATTCTGAGCCAAAATGTTTGACAACTGCTAATCTAGGGTCTCGAAAATCATCTAAGAAGCTTGGACTTTATTCTGAAGACAGAAGGAAAAGAAACGCTGTCGAGTTGTGGCCCACCAGGCTCCTCCATCCATGGGAGTCTCCAGGCAGGAATACTAAAACGGATTGCCATGCCTTCCTCCAGGGCATGTTTCCGACCCAAGGATCGAACCCACGTCTCTTATGTATCCTGTATTGGCAGGCGGGTTCTTTACCACTAACACCACCTGGAAAGCCCCGTCAACATCTGGGTAGTAATTAAAACCCAATGAGCAAACCTGACAGAGGAGAAATGGAATTAGAAGTGATGAGAGTCAAGGACAGGACACTGGGAAAGACCATCATTTAAGAGAGAGAGAAAGGACAAGATGGCCACAAGGGAATGTAAGAAACGGATTGACTGGAGAAGTCAGCTGAAGAATCAGTTGACCGTGGCTTCATGGGAAGAGGGGACTTCAAGAGAAGTATCAGATACAGCTGAGGAGCCAAGCAAAGTAAAAGCCAAGAATTATCAACTGGATCTCTCAACATAGAGGTCGTTGTGACCTTAGCAAGAGTGTTTTCAGTAAATTAGAGGAAGGAGGGAAATCACATTGCCATGGGAGTTTTTATAATCAGCTTTAATTATGTTTATAGGAGGGAGCCAAAGAGGGGAGGGGGTGAATGACTCAGGCAAAAGTGTAAGTGGATCAGACTCTGTCCTGCTCCAGAGGTCAAGGAGCTCGTTCTAGTTACTGGGGCCTCTGCCACTATCGAGGGCTCGGAAAGGAGCACCAACCTTGTGGGTTCAATTACGCTGAACTGAAGCTCGTATGCGCAGCTGGGCATGCTACTTGCAGTGGAGGGTTTTCAGCCCAGAGACCAAAGTGTCCCAGGAACTCAAAAAATCCAAGGAGAGCTTTCCACCCACTTCCAGGCCAGAGGGACCAGAAAAGGTCAGACCCTGGAAGCCCACTTCTTAAAAGTATCCATGTCTGAAGTAAAGAAATTCAGAAAGAATCCAGATGCATAGAGATGTCCTTCATAGCCTTACCTACAATACTGTCAATAGTGTAAGCAACTTAAATCCCCAGCAGAAAGATGGTAGCGTGAGCCATGGCACACACCTACTTAATGGAATAAAAGGCAGCCATTGAAACAGATGGTTGTGGAGACCATGTGTCAACAAGGAAAAGGCTATCGTAAAATGTTAACAGCAGAAATCATCCCCCAATTGTGGTATACTGTCTGATTACAATTGTGTAGAAACAGACATGGGATGGCTGGAGAAGAGACCCTGCCTGTCACTGTGCCGGTGTTGGTATTATGGGGGTCGAGGGTGGAAGTTTTTCCTCTGCCTTCTCAATGTCTCATCATTTTAAAATATAATTTATGTTTTTTAATTGAAAAAGAAAAACAAATATTCAAATTTACTTTTGGCTTTCCTGGCAAGTGATGACCCCCGAAGGATTTTGGACACAGGTGGGCTGCCAGCTCAATTTGGAAGTCCCAGCTCTGACCCGTCATTGACGGCCACAGTCGGTGCCCGCAGGTCGTTTAGAAGAGAGCCTCCTCTGAAACCACCATCTCAGTTCCCTTGGCAGTGGAGATCTAGGAGCCCTTCTTTCAGCAGGAGTGTGTAAACTACTGGCCCTCTGCTTCAGCTGTCCCATCTTGTGACAACAGCAGCTTTTTCTGAATGGCCACTCCCCCTCATTGACCAGAAGAACCTGTTTTTCAACACAGCTTCTTGTTTAAGTTAAAACTCACAATGCTGATGATAAATTACAGCACAAAAGCTCAAACATCTCCGTTTCTGACATCTGTGCTGCTAATTAGTTTCTGTTCAGTGTTACGTTCCATCTTCTCTGTTTTCCTTTGGGGAAAAAAAAAAAATACGTAAATGTAAATACATTTTCACATACCCAGACTTTCAATATTCAGAAGCAGACGTATAGTTTCAGTGCCCTGAGCAAATCTGGATATGTGACCAGGGCTTGGATACTTCATTTTATATTCCATTACATTGCATTTGCATTCCTACAACTCTGAAAGCAAGTCTGCTCAAAGAAGGCCCAATTAAAAACCAGATCTTCAAAATAATGAGGGGTTTAGCTTCAAATACCAGTTCCATCACAGGTGTGACAATGACGGCCACCATCCCCCTTGAGCCCCCACTGAGCTGTCTGAGCACCACCTGAGATGTCATGGGTGCGGTCTCCTCCCAGGCAGACCTGGTCTCCTGGAGGGTGGTGCCTCCCACAGTCTCAGCCCTGGGACTCAGCACACCTGGGTTTCTTCCCAAGTCTCTGACCAGCGCTCACATTTCCCTCTCTGCATCCCAGGCTTTTGTCATGCTTAAATTTCCAAACAGTTTAACAACCCAAGCAAAATCATTTGGACTAATTGGAATATCAGACTTTGTGTTCTCTTTTACATCGTTACTGATACGCAGGCATGCCTCGGAGACACTGCAGGTTGGGTTGCAGGCCAACCACAGTAAAGCAAGTCACGCACATTTTGGGGGGTTTCCCAATGCATATAAAAGTCATATCTATACAACATATAGTCTGTTAGGTGTGCAATAGTAACATTATGTCTAAGAAAATAATTTACATACCTTAATTTTAAAATACTTTATTGTTAAAAAATGCTCACCATCATCTGACAGTGCTCGGCTGCCACAAACCTTCAATTTGTTTTAAAAAAAAAAAAAAAAATGCAGTATCTGCAAACCATAGTAACGGAAATCACCAAGTAACATCGTCATTCTTCCTCAGCTGGCCTTTGTACAGTTTGCCCCTATGGCTCACTCTTTCCCTATGAAAGCTGCTCATTTTCGTTGAGTTTGCAAGACTAACCTGCCCACCTCTCGTTCCCTCTCACGTCCCAGGACAGACGCCCTGGAAGGCTGCAGCCGAGGAGGGCACTTGACCCCTCTGCCCCCTTTATCTGAGGTGAGCCTCGAGCTGCCCGAGGCTGAGGAGGGTTTGATAACAGACTTCTCTCACTGTGTTTCTGTTCTGTTCAGTTGGTGTAGAAATGCCAGTGATTCCATCTACCCAGACACCTCTGGTGGAAATTTACCACGTAGCATAAACTACTCATGGTTATTGATAGATTCATTTCCAGAACTAGGTCAATTAACTTGAATCTATGGGCTTCGGATTGGGTGAAATTATACAAGTGTGAATTCTGCTTATTAACTATTCTATTGTAAAAGCATTTCCAAGTCCTGCCACAGTTCCTTCTCTACAGTTCTCAAGGCAATCCCTTTCTCAGCATCCTTTTTGCCCCCATCTAGCTCAAAACCGCATGAGTATGCTCCTACCTAGAGGACTGTGGCAGTTGGTCCCCCGGCCTCTAGGCCCTGGGGAGCCAGGGCGAATGCCCCAAAGCACAATTTGACCATTTACTGCCCAACTTAGAGCCCACTAGTGGCTCCCTCAGCTGGGAACGCGGGCATTCCCTGTGTCTGCCCTGTGTCCCATCAAGTCCTGCCTGTCCACTGCTCAGAGCGCCATCTGGAAGGCCTGCTGCCTTTTGTCCTGCAGGTTGCTCTGTCCTTACCCTGTTACATCCTTCTCCACTCCGCCTTTACCCAGCTGACCCCCCTTCCTCCTCTAGAACGGCTCAGACGGGCGTCAGCTTCTGTAGGAAACTGCCTCTGATGGCCCTTCTGCCTCCAGGCCATCCCGCTACCCTGGGGTCTCCTGCTGTCTCCCTGTGATCCCCTTCCTCGTCCTGCTCATCGTCCTTGTCTCTTGGTGTTCCTGGTGTTCATCCCTCTGGCCCGGGCGCTCCTGGCAGGACGTGAGTGAGTCACCCTGCCCTTCTGGCCACCCAGCAACTCAGGGATCCCTGGAGCAAGGAGAAGAGCCGCAGAACGAAAACTTCTGGAGCGCCTTGGCCGCACGCTCCAGGGCTCCGGCAGGGGTGACAGCGTGACTCTGGGTTAACTCGAGCTCGCCGCCCCCCCAGTCCTCCCACTGAGCAGGAAGGGGCTGTCTGCGGGGATGTCCCCCCACACCCTAGCCCAGTTGTTGCCTCTGTAAGAGTCGCTTGAGGGCCGATTTGTTGAATTCTGATGCAGGCTCCCCAGGTAGCGTTCTCTGTATCCTCCTCCCTCAGTGATGTGAATGTTTTCCCGGAAAGGACAAGCAAGTCTGAGGCTTCAGCTACGTGGGGTGCACTCTTCATCACTCCTGCTTGCTTCCCTCTTCCTTGGGGGTCTGGAAAGAGCTCTGGGGACAGACAAGGGATGCTCACAGCCTCCAAGCTCAGCATGACACACACAGGGGTATGTTTGTAGTCCCCTGACCCAAATATTCTGCCATCCCAGAGACATGCCATGGGGCGATAGTTTGGTTTTGTCCTGTGGCTGGTGTGTAGGTGGACCACAGGCCTCTTTCCATGAGCCTGTATGATCCCGGGGGACAGTGTGGAGGCTTCCATCAGAGGCCCCAGGCCCCTGCAGACCTCATGTCACATGTGCCGTGTGTAGGTCTGGCTCGTCCTGAAAAGCGCCCGCCGGACAGGTTTTTAATGGTGTCTCAGTTGTTCAGGCAAAAAACACTCTAGTGACTGAGGTGTTGGTTTTGTCAGTGATGAGTGGGAGCAGGTGGGATAGACAGTCCGTGAGATCACTTATCAGAGTGGTCAGTGAACCCCGAAGCTTCGGGTCCACGGGTCTCCCTAAGACCTTCTGGTCCTTTGCAGCCCCAGGCACTGGAGTCTGTGTCTGTCGTGGCCAGGTGTCAGCAGTAAGGCCTCCTGGAGGGGGCGTCTCTGTTCGTCCTTCACAGCCCTGTGACCTTCACAGCCCTGTGACCTTCACAGACATCTCTGCTCGGTCACAGCAGGGCCATCAGAGAGATCCGCATTGTTCTAACACATGGCAGTATCATCACCGAGACTCAGATGGTTCCAAGCTGAATCCTATGAGATCAAGGAATACACACACACGCGCCCTGACATGCATATACACCCTTTTAACATGAGATCCACTTCTCAGAAACGTAATTTATACATTCACGAAATGATGAACTTTCAGCTAAGAATTCTAATATTTCAGTACCACGATTGAGAACCAGGCTAAATTTGTCAAGTGACCGAAAGCAAGGTTTTTCAGAAATTATTAGCTAGTTTTTTCAATATTGAATTTGTAGTCACGATGAGTATATCACCATGATGTTTCCAGGATAAAATACCGGCACTTTCACTTTTCTGGCCCCAGACGTTCAGCATATATCAGTTTATTTGGGGAGATCTGAAGAATTAGCTACTGTAAATAAAGTTTCCAAGAAGGTTTCTCCGGGAAAGAGGTGAACTTACAGTAATACAGGTGATATATTATTAATTAATAACTATGACCAGCCACTGCTTCAATTAAAAGGACAACGGATGAGAATGCCTAATAGAAAGGATATGCTGAATTTTAGTCTCAGGAGCATCAAAGTCTGCAGAGCAGACGGGGGGAGCGTTGTCTGAGGTTGGTTAGCAGGAGGCCTCTGGGAGCGAGGTGTCACCAGCTGCCCCTTGGTCTGGGAACGTTTGCTGAGCTCTGTCTGACTGCGTATCTCTGGAGCAGTGCTCCCTTGGTTGCCAGAAGTGGAAACCCACTTCAGAACAGCTCAAGGAGAAAGAGGACTTTCTGGGACGGCCACAGGGGTCTCCCAGAACCCAAGGACAGCATGCCCTGATGGCCAGGGAGAGCATCACGCAGGGCTGACGCGGGCAGGCGCCTGGAGGAGGGAATCTGATTGGCACGTCTGGCCCCAAGGACAGCCACGGGGGTGTGGACACGGCTGCAGGTGGCGCGACACGTACGCGGGTTTCTCTGACGGCCGAGCACTGTGTGAGAAGATGCCTAGGAATGTATCCCGTGGAGGTGCCGGCTGAGCTGGAGGGCCAGCATGGGCAGGTCTTTTAGAGACAAGTTAAGCGGGGACATCCCAGGTGTGGACAGGTGGGTGTGTGCAGAGCCCCCGGGCTGGTCTGTGGCACCTGAGGGTGGTAGAGTGCGATGAAGCCAGACCAGGAAGCAGTCCCAGAAGTGACAGGGTTGCCCTGAAGGTGGTAGGAAAGGGGTGCAAAAGAACTCAGATCTCTGGGGGATTCGAGTGCTCGGAGGATCCGGCCTCCTGAGGTCAGTCTGCTGTGTAAGGTGGCAGCTTTCAGAGCAGCCTCTCCGTGCCCTCCTCTGCCCCCAGCCCACCCATCCTCCCAGGAAATGACCAGAGGCCTTGGGAGCAGCCTCCACACGGGAGGGGTCACACGACCCGGACTCCCCTCCCACAGGAGCCGGCCCTGGAGACCCTCATAATCGCGTTACTATCGGCCTTTCCCCTTCCTGTTGCTCATTTATTTGACTTTAAGCACAGTTATTTTATTTTTAGAGTAATAATTTGGAGCTAATTGGCCTTCTACCTTAAAAAATACCACCATCTCCATGTAATTACCGTGTGGGAGTAGTTCCGTAGAGCCTTGCACCCACCCTCTCCGCTGTGGAGCGGGACCTGACGCTCCCTCCCGGCCTGTGATGACGAGGTGAACCGCTCCAGGAAGAGTGGCTGCCGGGCAGCCTCCACCTGCTGTCCCGGGAACTGGATGATAAAAGGAGACTCTGGGGGCCTCCCCCGAGGTGATCTGCCAGAGCCCCTCACCCTGCCTTTTCTCTCTCCCTCCAGGTCACGCGATATTTAAGCTCACATATCTAAGCAATCACGACTATAAACACCTCTACTTTGAATCTGACGCTGCTACCGTCAATGAAATAGTGCTCAAGGTGAGTGTTCCTGCTCGGCCCAGGCCTGGGGTGTGCAGGGCTGCCCGCGCCCCGCCTCCCACCCCCACCCCGCAGCACTGGTGAGGCTCCCGGGCCAGTTCTGCAGAGACGCTCCGCTGCCTGCAGGTTGCCCAGCTGGTGCTCACCCAGGCCTGGGTCGTAAGTCGGCTGCTCTGTGCTAAGGGGCTCCCACCCCTCCAGTGTGTGACTCTGGCCAGTCACATCACCTCTCTGGACCTCTGTTTCTCCTCCTGTAAAATGGGGATCATGGTAGCTACTCTGCCTCACCCCACCAAAGCGCTGCTAGAGACAATATTAAATGAGATGCCATGAACCTACCTACCTAAGTGGTCATTCGTTTTCCTCTTAAGAGTAAACGTCATCAAGTATTAGTAATAGTAGTAATAGTACTAAGATATACTGAAGGGTCGCAAAGTGCAGGATCTGAGCCAGGACTTGACCTGTCCCAACTCAAGGAGCCTTCACACCTCTGTGAGGTAGTGATATAAAATCATTCCCATTTCCTAGATGAAAACTGAGGCTCAAGGGAGAACTAACTCAGCCAGGAGTGGAACTTGGCAGAACCACAACCTGACCCCAGGTTTGGGGGATTCTAGAACCTGTGCTCCTAAGGCACCAGGTGTGCGTGGCATGCAGGAATTGAACAGGAGATTTCGGTGAAATGAAATTGTTTCACAGAAACATTTTGTGTCCACAAAAGATTTTCAAAAGTGGTCGATGAGAATTAAAAGGATAAAGCTGCCAGGAGGAGAATTGAGAGCCGAGACAGAGTAGCGTGACCAGTTGGACGGAAAGCAAAGGGTTTCTAGACGACCCCGGGTCGGAACCCGTCAGAACAGCCAGCGGGCAGTGCCTGCCTGGAGTGCTTGAAACCAGTGATCTAAGAGTTACCTGCCTGGGCATCCCCAGGCCACCCAGGGAGCACGTGCCACATTCAGGGGCCAGGTAGAGAAATACTCCCATTACCCCGTCAGGGCTGGCCTTTTTTTTATAGCCAGCATTAAAATATTCAAGACTTCAGAAGGATTCTAGTAAAATTATAATCCTGTGTTTGACATCAAAATAATTTTCACAACAGCAGATTGATGACAGAAACACAAGTTTATGACTTCAGTGCAAGACTGCGGAAGAACAAGTGCAGAGAAATCATTTTCCAGGACCAAACGTTCCCTGGAAGCAGATGCTTTTCTGCAAAATCCCCAAGGCCTAGCGCCTTCCCTAAATTGTCTGTTTTCATATGAAAATGCTTGTAGAAATATTGCATCGTGCTCGAGTCTCCAGGAGAGTCCCAGCCTGATTTACTTAGAGAAGCTAATGGCCGCAATCCTGATGGAAGATTAAATTTCACGTCTCCGATCTCAGATTTTTAAAGCAGTTTCAATACTTAGCCTGATCTGCCATTGCCAGTGTCTTCCTGGGGCTTTGCACCAACACTCAGTGACTGTTGGCCCCACTTAGTAGAAATGCTTCCATCAGAGGTTCTGCTCAGGTTGGTCATAGACACCAGTAGCATATGTGGTAGTTCTAGAATTAAGGAGTTTCACATAAAACAAGAGCTTTAGACTGAAACGGAAAAGAGGAAACAAGGATGAGACGCTGATGTCAGACCATTACAAATAGGCAACTTGCCATCAAATTATTTTTATCTCATTCTGTTTTTCCCCAGGGGACCCATTTATTGAGCACCAACTGTCTACGAGAACTTTTATGTACATGATCTCATTTCATTCTCACAACTGCCCTGCCCCATGTAGACATTATTGTGTATGTGTGTGTGCGCTCAGTCAGGTCCGACTCTTTGCAACCTCATGCACTGTTAGCCTGCCAGGCTTCTCTGTCCATGGGATTTCCCAGACAAAAATACTAGAGTGGGTTGCCGTTTCCTCCTCCAGGAGACTGTCCTGACCCAGGGGTCGAACCGGCATCTCTTGTGTCTCCTGCATTGGCAGGTGGATTCTTTACCGCTGTGCCATCTGGGAAACCCGTGGACACTATTACCCCACTTTATAGATGAGACTATAGAGGCCCAAGGCTCCAGAGCACACAGAGGTAGCTCGAACCCAGCTGAGCAGTCCCAGACTCCCCCCCACCCCACCCCACCCCACCCGAGATAGAGTTGAGCTAAGCCATGTGTGGTCCCTAATTCTGCAGGCTTCAAGATGACTCTCAGAGGAATCATTGGTCTCTTCAGGTTGGGTTCTTCTCATGATCAAGTGATGGAGGCTGTGACTTTATTGACCATGAAAACTCCCTATATTTTTATGCCTTAAGCTGTAAAATGCATTGAAAGTGAAACACTCTATAGTGCATAAAATTGTGCAAGTTTTAAGCCACAGCATATTAACCAGCTAATGGCAGACCAAAGGGCGTTTTTATCTTTTGATTATTACATTAATCTTCCATTAAAATTATCTATGTGATTATCACAAAGCACTGAAGATAATAAATTTAGGAAATACTTGGCCTGTTAAGGATCATTTTTAAATGCTTTTGTCAAGTTACATGTGCCAAAAATACACTGAAAACAGTAGGCTGGCTGATTGTGCAAACAATTGAATCCAAAGATTGCTCTTATTAAGAATGATAAAACCCCTTCTTTCCATGCATTGTCTGCGGTGTCCCACGTCATCACCCGGCCCTGCCTGCCTCATGATTTATTGCTCTCAGCTGGTAACTTGGCGAGGCAGCGGGCTGAGCATGTCAAGCCTTCTGTATTCAGACACCAGCCCTTAATGCCTGCTGCCGGTGACTATCAGAGCAGAAAGTTTGGAAGGGACACTGTGATGGAGTCCCAGCCCCACACGAGCCAAGCTGTTTAAACTGCTTCCCCCGAGCACCTTGGTTCTTCCTCGATCAGCAGAGGCCTCTCCCCTCGGGGCAGGACACGTGGCCCTCAATGTAGAATCAACAGAAGGGGTGGCTTAGTTCTCTAGCCAGGAGTATTCAGGTTTCTAACTTTCAGATATTTGAGGTTGGAGAGAAACAGTGTTGGTTCATAGACAGGCCCAGCCAGAGGGCTGCTGGGGCAGTGGGACAAGGGGAGTCTGAGGAGGTGATGGGGTGGGGGCTCTGAGAAGGCGGGGAGCCGGAGAACTGGTTCAGGTTCTAACCCAAACTCTTACTAGCTCCATAACCTCAAGTAAATGACATTACCATTCTGCGCCTCGGTTTTCCCTTCTGTACAGTGGGGATAACAATAGCAGCCGCCTCCTCCTAAGGCCGTTGTTGTTGTTTAGTTGCTAAGTCATGACCGACTCTTTGTGACCCCATGGACTGCAGCATGCCAGACCTCCCTGTCCCGCACCATCTCCTGGAGTTTGCCCAAGTCCATGTTCATTGAATCGGTGATTCCATTCAGCCACCTCATCCTGTGCCGCCCTCTTCTCCTAATGCTGTTGTGAGGGTTAAGTGAGTTCATCCTTGAAAAGTGCTCCAAGCACTGCTGCTGCCCTGTGCCCCTGCCCAGCCAGGGGCTCACCCTCACGCCGGGCACAGGTCTGATCACAGTATTGCCGCCCTTCCCTGGCCCCTCTGCACCTCGCCTTGTCTGGCCCGTCAGCTTCTGAATGGCCATGGACACCCCCTTGCTGTGTTCCACTGTTGTGCCTTGATGCATGCTGGTTCTCCCCATCCCTTGTACACCCCAGACTCCTATTTATCCCTCAAAACCCAGCTCCTTCGTCTCCTCGCAAGACTTCCCTCCCCACGTGTCCCCATTAGTTACTGTCCCCATTCCTTTCTGCTCCTTCTGTGTCTGTTGTCACACTTGTTCTATTGGTCACTCCCTAGGCTGTGAGCTCCCCAGGTCAGGAACCAAGTCTTAATTTTGCCTCTGCCACTTGAGCCAAGCATGGGACGAGGTTCAGACAGGACAGGGACTCAGTGCCAGAGGTGATGGTGGCAGTGACCACCCAGCACGGGCGGATCTGAAACGAGCCCGGAGACCTCAGGGGGAGCAGTAAGGTTGGCACTTGGGAGGCCCAGCTGTGCCCCTGCCCAGGGTTCTGACGGTGCCTGTCCCAGCTCTGGCTGTGACCTCCCGGTGATCCAGGGCAGCTCGGTCCCCTTCTCTGAGCCTCAGTTTCCTGTTTATCAAATGAGCCATAGCTAGTGGGGCGCTGTGAGCTTGGAAGTACCCCAACTACCAGGAGGCTGAACACAGAGCCTTATTTTGGTTTGGTTTTCATCCCTGTGACGTCTTGTCTTTCAGACAAGTTAAGCAGGGCTCGGGGAAGTTGTGTGCGAGCCCAGGGCCGCACGGCAGGCGGGGACAGAACCAGGGAGGTTCTGGGAGGCGGCACGTAGTAAGGAGGGAACTCGGGCTCAGGAGTCAGAAAAGCTGCACCAGGGACTCAGAGGCCTGCACAGTCACGGGTCTTCTCCAGGCCTGTCTCCCCGTCGTGCGGTGGGCTTCGAGCCCACCCCGCAGGGTCGTGGTGATGACCGGACTGTGTGCTCAGGGGGAGCACCAGACCCAGGGCGTGCCCAGCCCAGGGCCGGGCTCTCCCCTCGCTCGTCCTGGGTGAGCAGAGAGTGGCTGGCGAGTGACGGCTGTGTCCGCTTGCTTTCTAGGTTAACTACATCCTGGAATCGCGAGCAAGCACTGCACGGGCTGACTATTTTGCTCAAAAACAAAGAAAACTGAACAGACGCACAAGCTTCAGCTTCCAGAAGGAAAAGAAATCAGGGCAACAGTGACAGTGGCCTCCAGCTTCAGTCTGTGGCCGGAGCGCAGAGCCGCCTGCTGGGGCCAGGTGGCTCTCGCCCACCCTGTGTCCTGCGGTCCTCGGGGAGGCCAGCTCCTGGCTCACGGGGACAGGGCTGGTGGGCTCCAGGGGAAGCGGGGCACTCCCTCGGACAGAGCTGGGGACATTTCCACGGGACCGGAGCCTGACTGACAGTGGCTTTGCCGAGCAGTGCCCGGGGCCGGACGACATGGCGAGGAGCCCTGAGAGGCCCTGCCATCTTCACTGCCTGACAGCCCGCGCAAGGATGTACATAGCCGCGCCCAGACGTGTCCTTGCAGCTTGATCAAATTTCCTAAAACAACCGAAGAACAAAAGTGTACATTTCTTTTTTTTCCTTCTTCTTCCTTTTAATAAACTCTTTATCATGGTTGGTATGACGGACCATTCTTTGGGGCAGGATTGATTATGTTATTCTCTTTAAAATCTGCTCCCCATATTGAACAGGTAGATTGGAAAAGCTATGGCTCGATTTTTCAAAAGAAATGTTTAGGGTTTAGTCAATAGTTTTAACTATGCCATTTGTTTAAATGAGCGCATTGGTCTGAGGATAGCATCTTACTGAAGTTCGGGAGGGGACGTAATGATGTGTGTCTGGGGCTGTGCCACCCTCCCCTTTGGAAGCCTTCTCTCCCCAGCTTCTCCGGCACCTCTGACTTCAGGAAGGCAGGACTGCGTGTCAAACTTGGGGCGCGGGGAAACGGCTCACGCCAAGCTGCTGTTTCCTCGGGAGCCAGGCTGAGGTTGAGCCAACAGTCAGGCCCGCACCTGGGCTTGCCCTGGACTCTGAAGCCTCTTCTCTCTTCACAGTGCCTGCCCCCTGGTCCCAGCGGCAGGAAAGTCACTGCTTTCACTTGATCGGAGACCTCAGGGTGTGGGGAACTGCTGCCAGGGGTCCCGCTCCCAGGGGTGGGGGGCAAGGGAACGGGCATCTGCTGACACACACCCCTCGGGCCAATCTGCTGCCTCGGCGGTCCTTGCCAGCCTCTCCAGGGTCCCTCCCAGTGTGAAGTCCTTTCACTCAGTTCCCGGCCAGGGTGGCAGGACCGAGGTTTCACCAAGGAACTGCATTTCAAAAAAGTTTCTTTAAATTGTCGTACAGGAAGCAACGTGGCTGAAACAGCCTCTGACAGTTGAGGGTCCGTTGGCACAGGGGCGTCCAGTGAATTCCTCCTTCATTCTGATCTCTGGTCAGCCAACAGAAGCACCCTTTTCTAATGTCTTCCATTGCTTCCCACCCCAGAAACAAAAGAAATATTATTTGTAGCTTGCTATCTGTATTTGAATTTTTAGCAATTTTATATTTAGATATCTTTGAAAAATATAAATGACTAATTTGGTCATTAAATCTTGTGACATATTCAATATTAAAATAAAAGTCATAAACACCTTCTTCTGCGTATTGCTTTGAATTCTTGAAGTCTTGAGCACATGTTGGTAAAGAACGGTGACCACCATGGATCGCGCTGGCTGGTGACGTTTGCTGACAGTTGATGTACTGAGCGACTCTGAAACGCTCCGTGGGTCTCCTTTAATCCTGAGCAAGACAGGATGATCCTCTTCACTCAAGGGTGACATTGAAATCATCACCTCCTTCCATTACAGAAGCAACACCATTCTCGTCTCGTGGAATACAGCTCATGTGCAGTTGACACACAACACACACTTGAAGGAGTAATTTAAGAGAAACACTAACCATTGCCCAGGTCCACCAAGACTGTTAAAATTCAGTTTTCCCTCGGCTTCTCTCACACCCCATATCTGGATTTTAAAGTAAGACCGTGAGCATCTCTCACCTGTCTCCTGGCCTTTACCAAGCAGCTTGGCACACCCAGGGTAGACTCAAGTGACCCAACAGGCCCTGCCCACACCTTCCAGCAGGTCCCCTGACCTGGCCCCAGGGCGGCGCACTCACTAACCTGATGGTAACTCAGGACAGGGCCTTTACCAAGCCTGGGTGACTCACAGGCCCAAGCAGTGGTCCCTGGAGCCCTGGCCTCCACTGGCCCCTGAGCTGCCCCCATCGTCTGAGGTAGGCTTGTGCCGGCCCCTCATGAGCACGCACAGGCCTAGGTGACTGCAGCCAGCCTCGGGCAGGTCCTGTTACCTCCACCATTCCAGGGATGAGGACTCGGGGCTTGTAAGGGTCTCACCTGCCGTCCAGGACACAAAAGTGAATGAATGGGAGCTGTGCCCTGAGACTCCGGGCCTGCCCTCCACGGCTACAGGCTGCAGACCTGCCGGGCGCTGCCTCCCTGGGGCCTCGGATTCCTCATCTGTTAGTGCAGGTGCTGGAGTAGGTGGCCCCTGCAGACCCTTCTGGAGAATGTCTTGAATGTCTCAGAATCACAGCGAGCCCAGACTTCCTTCCAGAGGTTTCAGTCCTGCACAACCTCCAGGAGCTCCACTGCGTCTGGACAAGAATCGGAAGAGCTGAGGAGCGCTGAGCTCACTCCATCCGGGCCCCTCCCTGGAGCAGCAAGTGGACGTTCCATCCCAGGTTCTGGTCCTCGGCCTGCAGACAGGACGCTGCCCTTCAGATCAGCACTTGCCCTCGCTGGCCTCTTCAGTATCCCCTCACCAGGACTCCTCTGCCCCACGTGCCGGGCCTCTCTTCCCTACCCGGAGCAGTGGCTCCTCCCGACCCCTCTCCTCCCTGGTCCCCGGGACCAGTGTCCCCGCTGCCTTTGGAGGCCCCTCAGCTCGGTGGAGACCATGCTGATAGCCCTCCGAGTCTTCTCTCTGAGGGTTAAAAAGCTGGAAGGGGGTCCCCTCTGCTGTCACATCCCTCAAACCTGCCAGCGGCCCCCTGGGGTCCCTGGTTCCCCAGCTGAAGGACTGGGAGACCTCAGGACAGAAGGGAGCAGAGACCCGACCTGGTCATCGTGACGCTCGCAGCCTGGCGAGGCCGAGGGACGGCGGGTGACCCCCCAGGCCACCCCGCAGTGAGCACCGTGCGGGCCCCGTGGGGACCAGCCTGGGCCTGGCAGGTGCTGGTGGAGAGACGGGCAGTGGGAGCCAGAGGGGGTTGGGGACCTGGGGACCTGAGATGCGGGGGGCAGCAGACAGCGCCAGGCAGGCCATCTCGTCAGGCCCCTGGCAGCCCTGCTGAGCGGGACAGGGTTGGCTTCTTGAGGCGCTGCAGCTCCCAGGGGAGAAGGAAGCCCCCACTTCCCAGTGTCCCCGGGAGGAGACGCTGTGGCTTCACCACTGGGCCCGGCGTCAGCAGCGTCTGAGCTTCCCCGACAGCGAGGATGGTGCGGCCACGGGGCCCGGAGAAGGGGCCCTGAGATGGGAGGGAAGGCAGGGTGGGGAAGAGAGTCGGTGCCTCTGCCCACCACCCCCAGCCTGCTCCCCGTGCCCACATGGGTGCCCCGAGGGACCACCGTGGCCTCCTGGCAGCCCTGGCAGGACGGTCCCAGCTCCTGGCATGCTCCCACCACCTCCTCTGGTGCTTCCTAGGGCTGTGCGCCTCCTTCTAGAAGGAGAAGCCAGAGGAAAGGAAGGAGAAAGCAGGGGCTTCCTGGCTCGGGGTCAGAGGGCTCAGGGGGCAGACCCGGGGTCAGAGCCTGCCCCCACACCCGCGCCCGTGAGCTGAGCCTCCTCGCTGGGCACAAGCAGCAGCACCCACCCCAGAGCCTTGCAGGGACCACAGGCCGGGTGTGGGCTGGGTCACAGGCTCCACAGCCTGGCCCAAAACCCGGCCCAAATCCCAGTCCTGTACTCAGCAGCCTCGCTTCTCTAGGTACAAGGCCGGCTCCTCTGTGCCCCGTCTGTATGGTGGGCTGAGATGCCCACGTGTTGTGCTGGAAGCAAGACAGTGAGACAACACATGCCCTGCACATGGTGTGTGAACCTCTGACAAGTGGCCACACGATGTTGGCGTCCGTCATCTCACTTAGTCCAATTGCCTGGATGCCACGTTCTCCTCCAGCAGTGCCCTCCCTGAGAGGGGACCCAGCCGGGCCTGAGCTGTCCCCTCCTGGAGTTCCAGAGTCCAAAGAAGCTGCGATGACAACTGCCAAGACCAGCTTCCTCGGTGTCGGGAAGGGGGCCATGCAGGAGCCGGGCTTCGGCCCTCTGCCCTGGGGACAGACGGCCGGATTTGGGGGCCCTGTGCTGCAGGCCTGCACCCTGCCCAAGTCCCAGAGCCAGCCTCGGGGTCCTGCCCTCCTGTCCTTCCTCATCAACTGATTCCGTGACAGGAACGCTCACTGAGCGCCCTCCTACAAAAACAGACACTGGGGTCGGGCAGGCAGTGCTCAGATTTCAGTTCTATTTCCTGGTTGACATGTCCTTGGATGAGCTAGTTTACTTCTTTGAGCCTGTCTTCTCTTCTGTAAAATGGGACAATAAAGCCTTCTTCAAAGGAGCCTTGTGAGGACTGGATGAGTTTACTAGGCCAGATGGGCTGGACTGCAGTGACACCAACAGCCCAAAGGCCCCCATGGCTTTAACACAGCAAAGGCTTATTTCTCATCACACAAAATGTGGTCCAGCCATCCTTGGTCTTCCACCGAGGCCAAGTCAAGGGAAAGAAGGGCTAGAGAAGGGCAGCAACAATGAGATGCTGTGGTTCAAAACTAACCCTTGCCACCTTTGCTCACATTTCATTGATCAGAATCAGCCACCTGGGGATACCTCTTTCAAGGGGACAGAAGGGTGTGACCATGTCTGCCACCAAACATCCCCATTCACAGGCCCCCACCCCCAAGATTACACCTTATCTGCAGTGAAATATTTTCCCTTTAAACTGATCCAGGCTAACACTGTTCTCTACATTAAAGTGTTAGTTGCTCAGTCGTGTCTGACTCTGCGATCCCATGGACTGTAGCCCACCAGGCTCCTCTGTCCTGGGATTTCCCAGGCAAGAATACTGGAGTGGGTAGCCATACCCTTTTCCAAGGAATCTTCCCAATCCAGGGATCGATCCCGGGTCTCCCACATTGCAAGTGGATTCTTTACTGCCTGAGCCACCAAGGAAGCCTTCTCTTTCACCTTAAAGTGAAAGCTGTTCAGCCGTGTCCGACTCTTTGCGACTCTCTAGACTATACAGTCCATGGAATTCTCCAGGCCAGAATACTAGAGTGGGTAGCCTTTCCCTTCTCCAGGGGATCTTCCCAACCCAGGAATCGAACATGGGTCTCCTGCATTGCAGATGGATTCTTTACCAACTGAGCTCTCAGGGAAGCCCTAATAAAGCCAAGGAAGTTTCTCTACCTTATACTTCATCCTAAACAAGGATGGCCATGGATCCACGGATTCAATGTGCGGCATGTATCGTGTTGGTGCACATTACAATAAAAACGTAATGGGACTGCCCTGGTTGTCCAGCGGTTAAGACTCCAGGCTCCCAATGCAGGGGGCCCGGGTTCAATCCCTGGTCAGCAAACTAGATCCCGCATGCTACAATTAAAGATCCTGTGTGCCTCAACTAAGACCCAACACCACCAAATAAATAATACATACACACATAACTGTTCAAATTGAAAAATCTACCCTGTTCCCCTGAAATGACATGTGGATCACAGTCACACCTCCCACGCTGACGAACATAAGCTAATTTCACACTTCGTCAGTGCCTGCCCCCTGCCTCTTATTAGGCTCTCGACCAAGGTTAGCTACTATTTCATTCACCGTTTCCTCGGTCCATCCTTAGGCCCACCGAATCCCCATTTTATAGATGAGGAAACTGGGGCAAAGAGAAGCCTCACCTGAGGCCATGCAGTTGGGAAGTGATGGAGAGGTTTCCCCACCTCCCGCCCACCCCCACGCTGTGCCCAGCCCTGCTGGGCCTCCTTCTGACGTGGCCCAAATGCCCTGGATCCTGAAGGCTCCCCCGAGGCCCCATGGAGAGGCCCCTGCTCTTTGGAAAGGCAGCCAGGAGAGGGAAAGGGTTAAGCCTGTCATGTTGTGTTCCCACCAAACACCTCTGCTTAAATGCAGAATCCCAACAGGGTGGTGTTTGCTGTAAAAGGCCTAAGAGTGATTTGTGAAGTCTCGAAGGCCCGTAATCTCGTCAGCGTAATGGGATTATATTTCAAATCACCACGGCCTGTTCATTACCCATTTAAACTCCTCTGACAGAGGAAAACTTACATAAAACGCACACGGCAGCCCTTGCCGACTTTCCCACTCGCCTTCCTGATTAGACAAACAGATGCTGAGGTCTGGAATGAAAAAATAATGTGCCCATTTATTCATTTTTCTGACAAGTCACAATAGATTTTTAACTGCCAATGAGTGACCTCCCGGAGGGGCGGCGGCTAGGAGGTGGCTGCCGGGCAGCAAGTGGTCATTTCCTGGCCTGGCTGGTGATGTCTCCCGGGATCACAGCTCAGCCAGGCTGAGCCCCTCTCCTCGCCCGGTCCCAGGTGGGGTGGGGGACTGCTTGCTGGGCCACTCGGCTGTCACCACCCAGAGGGGGCCGGGGACCTCCTGAGGGCAACCAGGACGCAGCCACGGCCTGTAGCCACAGAGCCTGGGCAGGAATCCCAGCCCTGCCTTGATCAGCTGGGTGACTGAGAACACTTGTCATCTCTTGGAGCCTCAGTGTTCCCGTCAATAAAATGGAGACAGTAAGACAGCTCATCTCGGAGGTGCGGGCTCCAGGCGCGGGGGTTCCCAGGGACGACATCCAGCTGGCACTGCCGGCGGTGCCCGGCCCACCTCCACCGTGACCTCGGGCAGATGGGGTTTTGCTGTCACTTGCTGGGTCTGTGTCACTCTGCTCTGAGATGCTGCCTGGAGCAGAGGTGGGTGGGCGGAGGGGCAGCTGGGTCAGGGACCCACCTCTGTCTGCCCCACCCCCCAGCCCCAGGGTCCTGCCCCTGGGGTGCCCCCTCCTCATTCAGAAGCCGGACACTGCCCCTGCAGACTGGTGGCCAGATGGCCACCAGTTAGAGGGGACCCTATGGCACTGAACGGAAAACATCTCCCCTCCCATGTGTCATTCAAGGCCTCCCGCCCTCTCCCAGGACACCGCAGGCTCAGTCTCACCCTGATGATCCTCGAGTCACCTGGTGTCTGCCTCCAGTCGGGAGGGCTCCAGCATGGATAAACCATGCACCCCTGAGAGACCCGGGTTCAACCCTGGAGCCTCACACACTCGCACTGTAGAAGGCACAGTCAGTCACGTCTCCCAGCCCTCTTTTCCTGGCCCTCCAATGACTCTTTCTGGAAAAAACTCAGTCACAGGTTTCCTGAAGGCAAACCCCAGTACCAGGGGATAGGATAGGACTGAATTATCTTTGGGTCCAGCCCAGGGCCTGGCCTGGAGGTGGTATCAGCAAGCTATGTAAACTCACCCTTTCAGCCCACAAACATCTGAGCCCAGGGCCTGGGCAGGGCCTGACCCTCAGGCTGCAGCAGGGACATAAAGGCTGACTCCTCCAAGCCCCCTCACCTGGCAAGGAGGATACACTTTATCTGAGAGGCCTTGGTCAGATGAGAGACAGCAGCTGTAATGGGGGTGGGTTGCAGACCAGGGCTGGGACCCAGGGAAGCCCTGCTCCAGCCACTGGGAGCTGGTGAGGGAGGGGGTGGCCAGGTGGGTGAGGACCAGCCTCAAGACTGAGCTAAGAATCTGCAGAAGAAGGAATGAAAATCTGCTTGCTTGCTGTGTGACCTTGGACCCATGACTCAACCTCTCTGAGCCATCTTCTCATCTGCACAACTGGGACAAAGTCTCATCTTCAGTGTCACTGACTTGGTGCACTGTAGGGGATGAGTAACAAGCAGCCAGTTGTCAGTGGTCAGAGTTGGACCATAAAGAAGGCTGAAAGCTGAAGAATTGATGCTTTCGAACTGTGGTGCTGGAGAGTCCCTTGGACAGCAAGGCAATCAAACCAGTCGATCTTAAAGGAAATCAACCTTGAATATTTATTGGAAGGACTGATGCCGAAGCTCCAATACTGTGGCCACCTGATGCAAAGAGCCAACTCGTTGGAAAAGACCCTGATGCTGGGAAAGATTGAGGGCGGGAGGAGAAGGTGGCGACAGAGGATGAGATGGTTCGATGGCATCACCAATTCAATGGACACGAGTTTGAACAAACTCTAGGAGATAGTGAAGGACAGGGAAGCCTGGTGTGCTACAGCGCGTGGTCACAAAGAGTCAAACACAACCTTCCGACTATACAACAACAAGAAGTAGCCATGGAGATGGTGCCAGGTCACGTACTGGGAACATGTGTGCCAAGGCCTCCGCCTGCTAGTAGGCCTCAGGGGGCATCTCCAGAACCCCAGGGAAGCCCCCTGACCCATCCAGCTGGGGGCCTAGGCCCCCCTCCCAGGGCCTTACCACCACCCCTCTCCCCTAACCGGCACTGCCTGCCTCGCTGAGTAGCCCCGGGCAGGGTTCATATCTTTATGCATTAACTCTATGAATACGTAAGAAATACTGTGAGGCTAATTCTTTTTAAAATGATAAAATTTGTCTATATTATAGCATTCCAGCCCCCAGCTTCCTGAAAGCTAAAAATATTTTAATGTCATATTCCCATGTAAATTTCAGTTTAGAATTTAATACCCTTTTAACATACATTAAATTTTTAGCATTCTTCAAGCCCTTGGTTCTTCTAAGGGCTTAGCTGCTGTGCGTTAGAGGAAAGGGCTGGGGAAGGCTGTAAATTAGGAGAGAAAGTTCTAGAATTAGGTTACCCCCAAACCTCTGTACCCACCCCATTGTGGGAGTTATTCCTCTGGGCTGATGAGTATCTGAGCTAAACCCTGGTGTCCTGGGGAGGTGTCAGAAGTCTCGATTTCCTTGCTGGAGTGGCTGTGATTTTATGAAATAAACACAGGGGTGGCTTTACCGGAGTACTCCTCACAGCAGCCCAGGTCGGGGAGCCGGATGGCCTGGCGCCGGCCACATCAGAAGCCTGAGCACTGCAGTCCAGTTGCCCAGCTCAGACCCGACTTCTGTCACTTGCCAGCAGGTGACCTGGACGTGTTCTCTGTGCCTGTTTCCTGGCCCCAGATGGGGCCATGTCGGAGTCAGTGCACAAGCTATGTTATGGAAGGGGACGTTATCAGCTTTGCAGAGGTGATTGCCAGGATGCACTGGCTGGCCAAGCTGAAGACTCCAGGGTGATGACGTATGGGAGCCGGAGCAGATCATTTTAACTGATCCGTATCCCCACTCCAGCTCCCAGAGCAAGACCTCATCCCCCACCCATAGGGATGCCCGAGGGTGTCTCTGCAAAGCCCCATGATTGGCCCATGGGCTGCAGCTTCCCACTAGTCCCACTAGTTCCCTCTTGGAGCAAGCCCAAGGACAGCCAGGGGAGGCTGTGAAAATGACAGGGAGGGGTATTCATGGCAGTCTGGGTGGAAAGCAGGGTGGGGACCTCATGCCTCCCTGGGCTCTAGGGCTGAGGTCTGAGGTCTGCCTGGGGCATCTGGCCCACCAGTCCTGAACTCTGGGGTCTCGGGCTGCTCTGACCCACCCGTACCCCCTGCCGTGGGTCACCACACCAGGCTCCTTGAGTGAATCCCTCCATGTCTCTGAGCACCCATCTGTGAAATGGGGTCAAAAATAACAAAGCCTTCCTGGTGAGAGGACCCAGCACGGTAGGAGTCATCACCCATGACTCAATGTGTGGTGAAATGCTCACTTGGCCATCCGTCCAAGCGATCATTAACCAGAATGAGAAATTTACAGTATGGAGACCTGAAATCCAGTGAGATGACAGCTCTGCTTTCTAATCACTTTCAGGGGATGATATAATGCATTGATCGAAGGAGACGAACCGCACTTTGGGCTCCAACCAATGTCTGCAATGTAAGCAGCGGGCTTGTTAACCTAGATTTACGAAGTGCATCTCCAACCCGGAGAGAAGGAAGGCCTGGTGGAAGGAAGATGCTGCCAGTGTGTGATACTGGGAGGACCTGGGGACCAGGTAGGGATCCCCTTTGAGCCTGCCCCAGAAGAAGCCCAAGGGATCCCTCTCCAAGCAGACACCAATGAGTTAGCTTCCTGATGTGGAGTGAGTTCCCCAACTCTGGAGGAATGTAAGTGCTCAACCTCCAGTCAAGGAGTGTCCACTAGTGCCTACCTTGTGTCAAGGCCAGCTCGGGCCCTGAAGGTACAGAAATGACCTGACCCAGAGCCTCTCTTGGGGAACTCAAGGACAACGGGGCCAGGAGAGCCTCTAGAGCTTGGGTGACCAGAAGCGGAACAAGAGTGGAGGCAGACACATCCTTCCCCTCATAGACCCCTTTGCAGCTGGGGCCTGAGAACACTCCTGGATCTGGTGGATCCAACTGGAAGATGACAAGCTGGCGGACACTGGGGGAGGACAGATGCTGAGGCAAGAAACCCCAAGAGAAAGAAATCAATCAAGTGGAAGGAGAGTGGCCTGAGAGTCCAACCCCACGCATGGGATCGGTGAGTAAGAGATGGCTCCTCGGCTCCCTGTGGGCTTAGGCGTCCTCGCTGCCGGGGCACCTTGAAACCCGGGAGCTCAATGTGCACAAAGACCTCTGCCAAATGGTCGTCTTCATCATTACCCAACTAATCCTCCCTGTACTACGGAAGGTAGGGCTCCTGAGGCCTTCTGCCCAGATCACTGGTTTCTCCTATCCGTGTTGGGGATGGAAGCCTTTGGCTTTGGGGAGGGTCTAATCTGTGTCCCTCCCTAGGATTCTGTGAGGGGCTCTTGGGGACAGGACCGATGTCCTACGCTATCACAGAGCAGTTGTCAGCTGACACTCGCCTCCCAACACGAGACCAGCCTTTCATCAATGTGTGTGTCAGCAGGAGACAGAACTTCAGCCCATGCCTGTGTCACCTTGATCCCCTTCAACTCCGAAGTCCCATTTCTGGATCTCACTCTCTGCCCCTGAGAAGGGCATCCTCCAGGTCAGCTCCAGACTGTGCCAGGCTTTGGAACCTCAGAAGGAGGGACTTCTTATCCCCATGCCATATATACATGGCAGGACAGGGGTCTGACTGGCCTGACAGCAGTCACATGTTTATCCTCGGGCCAATCCCTGTGACAGGCTGCTGTGAATGGCAGCGCTCCCAGAACACAGGGATCAGGGTGTGGACCCCAATCACCAGAGCAGAGGAAGGGGGGCGAGTAGAGTCCATGGATCTCTTTAGCAGCTGCTGTGTGCCAACCACCGTGCTAAATACCTATTCAAATAATACTCTCAAAATCCCCCCGAAGCAGTGGCTCATGGTATCCTTACACAGTAACAAGACCTAAAGGCTAAGAGGCTTTGCCCTGTGAGGGAGGAGCTGGACCCGCTTCTGACTCCAACTCCCAGGGCTCCCCCTCGTGGGCCACCTGCTCCACATGGGCACAAGGGAGGTGAGGCTTCACTCCAACCACAGCGTCTCTGGAGATTGGTGGGCTATGTGAGGGTGTGTATGTGGTGTAGTGTATGTGTGTGGTGTGTGTGGTTTGAGTGTGTGTGCAGTGCATGTGGTGTGTGAGGCATGTGTGTGTGTTGTGCGTATGTGTGTAGAGTGCATGTGGTGTGTGTGTGATGTGAGTGTGTGGTGTGTGTATGTGTGTGGAGTGCATGTGGTGTAAGTGTGTGTACATAGTATGTGTGGTATGTGTGTGTGGTATGTGTGTGTGGTGCGAGTCAGTGTGGTGTGTGTAATATGTGGTGTATGCTGTGTGTGGTGTGAATGTCTGATGTGAGTGTGTGGTGTGTGTGTGGTAGTATGTGGTATATGGTGTGAGTGTGTGGTGTGTGTGTGCACATTGTGTGTGCAGTCCATGTGGTGTGTGAGGCATGTGTGTGTGGTGTGCACATGTGTGTGGAATGCATGTGGTGTGAGTGTGTGCTGTGTGTGTGGTGTGAGTGTGTGTTGTGTGTATATGGTATGAGTGTGTGTGGTGTGAGTGTGTGTACATAGTATGTGTGGTATGTGTGTGTGGTGCGAGTGAGTGTGGCGTATGTAATATATGGTATATGAGTGTGTGTGGTGTGACAGCGTGGTGTGTGTGTGGTGTGTGGTAGTATGTGGTATATGGTGTGAGTGTGTGGTGTGTGTGTATGTGTGTAGTGTGTGTGTGGTGTGAGTATGTATGGTGAGTATAATATGCAGTGTATCATGTGAGTGTGTGTGTTGTGTGGTATGAATGCGTATTGTGTATGTGGTGTGTGTGTGATGTTTGTGCATGGTGTGTGTGGTGTGAGTCTCTGGTATGTGTGTGTGATAAGAGTGTGTGTGGTGTACTCAGTGTGTGTGGTGCGTGTGGTGTGTACGTGTGTGTGAGGGAGCGTTTACCCCATGAGCCGCCTGCCCCTGCCCATCCCCGCTCCCCCCGGGCAGGGCACACATCCTCACACACCTGTGCTCGGGGCACAGCGAGCCTGGCGGCGTCTGCTCTCGAAGGAGGCCATGAGGGTCTCTAAGCAGCCCCTTCCCTACCGCCGAACAGCTGGCCACCATCTTGGCACACATTTGCCTGTCACATCTGATTTGCAAAGTCATGTCTGTAACAGACCCACAGGAGCGTCCAGTTGGGGCTTTTTCAGGTCAAGGAGTATTTTCCAGAGTCTCTAGTTCTTCAGAGGAAAAAAAAATGTGAACAGCCCTCCTTCTCCATTGCGAAGCTGACACTCTCAGCCTTGGAATTGGCCTCCTAGTCACCCTGAGCTAAAGCCTTGAGAATCACCTGAGGTTCTGTCATGATCCCATTTTACAGATGAGGAAATCGAGTCTCAGAGGAGTCCTATCATTTCCCCAAGGTCACATAACGACTAAGAGCAGAGCCAGGATTTGAACATGGCCCCTCTGGCCCCTCAAGTCATCGCTCATTGCCATCATGTCCACAGCCTCCCTGCAGATTCCTGAGCTGAGCTGTCTTTGCTGGTGTGACTCCAGGACCTCCTCCTCCAGGAAGCCTGCCTGAGCTGTCGTGGTCCTCCTTGGCCCTTCGAGCTCTTACCACTGACTAGAGTCTCTGGTTTCCAGTGCATTCTGGGAGGGGCCCACCAGAGCTGAGCAACTTTGATACCCTGAAGGCATTGACTTGGCCAAGGTGCTTCCACTGCCTGGAGCAGAAGCCCAGGAGGATGCAGGCTAAGCAGGTTCCTTTCCTGCAGGAACCCCCAGAGCCCTTAATGGGTACCATGCACCATGCTCCAGGAAGGAGTGATATATGCAGTGTTTCCCAAACACCATTTTTTTTTTTTTTGGCCAGAGCCACATAAGGGTCATTCAGAACTTAGAGTGACAAGGCTGTTTTAGGCAGCTCAAGTTAAGCAGGGTCAGGTGCAGACTGAGAGCAAACCAACTCTGCCACCTATTAGCTGTGTGACCTTAGACAAGTCGCTTTACCTCTCTGAGCCTATTACCCTATACACTTCCACGTGGCTCATCAGGGCCACTCCACCTTCATCCAGGCAGCCATCATCACCCTCTATCCAGCAAAAGCCTCTTCCCAGGCCTCTCTTGCTCTGGTCTGTCTCTCATTCCCGGGTGTGATCTCTAGGCCTGGAGGAGTGAGTTTGCCTTGCTCTGCACTCACAGTAACCCCAATACCAGAGCAAGCCTGGCACAAAATAATGTTTGTTTAATGAGTGAATGGATGGAAGAATGAGTATTCCTATGTGAACGCTCTGAATTTAATATGGGGCAGGCATGGCCTGGCACAGCAGCCCATAGCCACTCCCCTCTCTGACCCCCATCCCTATCCTTTTACATTTCAGTCTGCTTTGAACCTAAAGGAAGCCCAAGTCTCATTCAGCAAACATTTATTCAATTTGAATAATTATATCCTGTTGGGAGTTGGCAGATGGCAAAAGATGACTGGGAGAAACTCTTTGTCTTCTTGTATAAAAAAACAGCCTCTCTCTCTCTAGAGGAGACTACAGGCTCCAAGCCTGGGCTCTGCCCCACCAGTGTTCATGGGCTCCTTGCCTCTACACCACACCACCATGGCAGGACCATAGCACCTGTGCCCATTGCACAGATGAGGAGAGTGAGACTCAGTCCTGGGTTGCCTAGCTCTGCCTCACTCCCTATTTTTGTGTGACACTAAGCTAGTCATTTCACCTCTATGAGCCTCAGTTTCCTCATCTATAAAATGGGGCTAATAATCCCTCCTCTACAGGGTCATGACAATTACATGAGCTAGTAGATGGGAGCAAGAGGTCTGAGGTAAAGCCAGTTTTGTGGCTGTGTATGGTCAGAGGGGCAGAGACACCTGGGAAGTAGTTGCCTCAAAGATGAAGCTCTTGGCTGAGCCTGAGGAATCAACGCACAATGCAGTGGCCAGCATATAACAGGTGATCGATAAAACTTTGGTGGAATGAATGACTACCTTCTGCTGGTGCTGCCAACTGTCCTGGAACATGGACAGAGGCACAGAGCTTGAACCAGGATTCCCTTGGACAGACCCTGAGAACACAGGGGATACAATGGAGCAGGACAGCCAAGACCCATTCTCCAGCCTAGGCCAGGACAGCCTAGACCCATCCTCCACCTTCAGGGGCTCTGTGTGGGCACATGAGCCTTGGTACACATGGCCAAGACAAGAGCCACACAACCAAGATGGCTGCCTAAACACTCAAGATGGCTGCCACACCTGACAATATGGCTTCCACACAGCTGCCCTAAAAACCAGTGTCCACGGGGTACCAAGAGCCCTACTGTGACTGGATTCAAAACAAAAAAAGCATTAATTGTCAAACTGTGACCAGACTCCAAATAGAGTGAGTCAAAACCCAGGGCAGCCTAAACTCTCCCAGGAATAAGATTCCAGTCAGCCCATCCCTGTGCCCCTGAGAATGCTGGGTAATTACTTTTTCCCTTTTGTCTGTTTTCTTTTCACAGAACCACCAAGAAGCAGCCTCAAAAATCAGTTAAAGCTTCCAAAGTGCTTCTTTCCCCAGAAATCTTTTATAAAAGGTGAAAGATTTACAAGACCTGAAGAGCAAACCAAGCAGGATAATTGTTTTTGGAATGACCCCAATATTTTCACCCTGGCGACCCCAGCTGGGCATCTTGCCCCATATTTATGATTCCTGGTCCTCTGCGCACCACCAGGTGACCTTTCTGAGCCCCCTCTGTGAGCCCCCAGTCCCTTATCGGGCCTGTAACTCACCCTGACGCTATCTCTCGGGAGGGTCTTCTGCACTTTAATTTAACTCCCCTCATCGTTATTTCCCGGACTTCAAGGTTTTCTCTTTCGAATTGCCCTTCCCGGGACAAGCATAATCTGTTTGCCATCAAGCCCAATAAATATGTTTGTGCAGGAGATGGAACCATTTGGGGAGAGCGGCTCAGGCCCAGGAAGCCGCCTCTGGCTCTCAGCCCCGTCTGGGCAGCGACGGCTGGTCTGTGTGTCCTCGAGCCTTGGTCCTGGCGGGAGCCAATGCCTCAGTTCTGAGGCCGAGTGGCCAGTTGTAACAAATAAAAATACAAGACACCTGGTTAAATTGGAATTTCAGATAAACAATGAATTTTTTCAGTGTAAGTATGCCCCATTCAATATATGTTTTAAAAAAAATTCTTCACTGTTTATCTGAAATTCCAGTATAACTGGGCATCTTGGGTTTTTTCTGGTTTCAGCTTCTGGGGGCCATCTCACTCACTCCCCCGAATGTAGATTAATACATTGGAGAGTGTTTATTTACCAGTGTTGCCATAACAAAGTACCAGAGACTGGGTGGCTTAAACAAAAGAAATTGTTTTTCTCATACTTTTGGGGGCCGGAAGTGCAAGATCAAGTTAATCAAGTGGGGCTGGTTTCTTACAGTCTCTCTCCTTGGCTTGTAGATGGCCCCCTTCTCCCTGTGTTCTTACGTGGTCATCCCTCTGTGCGTGTCCTAATTTCCTCTGCTGAAACAGTCCTGTTGGATCAGGGCCCACCCTAATGACCTCAGTTCAGTTCAGTCACTCAGTCGTATCCGACACTTTGCAACCCCATGAACCGCAGCACACCAGGCCTCCCTGTCCATCACCAACTCCCGGAGTCCACCCAAACCCATGTCCATTGAGTCAGTGATGCCATCCAACCATCTCATCCTCTGTCATCCCCTTCTCCTCCTGCCCTCAATCTTTCCCAGCGTCAAGGTCTTTTCCAATGAGTTAGCTCTTCACATCAGGTGGCCAAAGTGTTGGAGTTTCAGCTTCAACATCAGTCCTTCCAATGAACACCCAGGACTGATGTCCTTTAGGATGGACTGGTTGGATCTCCTTGCAGTCCAAGGGACTTTTAAGAGTCTTCTCCAACAACACAGTTCAAAAGCATCAATTCTTCAGTGCTCAGCTTTCTCTATAGTCCAACTCTCACATCCATACATGACCACTGGAAAAACCATAGCCTTGATTAGATGGACCTTTGTTGGCAAAGTAATGTCTCTGCTTTTTAATATGCTGTCTAGGTTAGTCATAACTTTCCTTCCACAGAGTAAGCGTCTTTTAATTTCATGGCTGCAGTCACAATCTGCAGTGATTTTGAAGCCCAGAAAAATAAAGTCAGCCACTGTTTCCACTGTTTCCCCATCTATTTGCCATGAAGTGATGGGACCGGATGCCATGATCTTAGTTTTCTGAGTGTTGAGCTTTAGGCCAACTTTTTTGACTCTCCTCTTTCACTTTCATCAAGAGGCTCTTTAGTTCTTCTTCACTTTCTGCCATAAGGGTGGTGTCACCTGCATATCTGAGGTTATTAATATTAATCCTGGCAATCTTGATTCCAGCATGTGCTTCCTCCAGCCCAGCGTTTCTCATGATGTACTCTGCATATAAGTTAAATAAGCAGGGTGACAATATACAGCCTTGATGTACTCCTTTTCCTATATGGAACCAATCTGTTGCTCCATGTCCAGTTCTAACTGATGCTTCCTGACCTGCATACAGGTTTCTCAAGAGGCAGGTCAGGTGGTCTGGTATTCCTGTCTCTTGAAGAATTTTCCCCAGTTTATTGTGATCCACACTGTCAAAGGCTTTGGCATAGTCAATAAAGCAGAAATAAAATAAATAAATAAATAAAGCAGAAATAGATGTTTTTCTGGAACTCTCCCACTTTTTTGATGATCCAGCAGATGTTGGCAATTTGATCTCTGGTTCCTCTGCCTTTTCTAAATCCAACTTGAACATCTGGAAGTTCACAGTTCACGTATTGCTGAAGCCTGGCTTGGAGAATTTTAAGCATTACTTTACTAGCGTGTGAGATGAGTGCAATTGTGTGGTAGTTTGAGCATTCTTTGGCATTGCCTTTCTTTGGGACTGGAATGAAAACTGACCTTTTCCAGTCCTGTGGCCACTGCTGAGTTTTCCAAATTTGCTGGCATATTGAGTGCAGCACTTTCACAGCATCATCTTTCAGGATTTGAAACAGCTCAACTGGAATTCCATCACGTCCACTAGCTTTGTTCGTAGTGATGCTTCCTAAGGCACACTTGACTTCACATTCCAGGATGTCTGGCTCTAGGTGAGTGATCACACCATCATGATTATCTGGGTTGTGAAGATCTTTTTTGTATAGTTCTGTGTAATCTTGCCACCTCTTCTTAATATCTTCTGCTTCTGTTAGGTCCCTTCCATTTCTGTCCTTAATTGTGCCCATCTTTGCATGAAATGTTCCAAATTGTGACTTAATTACCTCTTTGAAGACCCTGCCTC